>NW_024037840.1:0-162500 GCF_016077235.1 Cyprinodon tularosa | reverse complement strand
GATGGATGATGGATGGATGGATGGATGGATAATGGATGGATGGATGGATGGATGGATGGATGATGGATGAATGGATGGATGGATGGTTGGATGATTGATGGATGGATGGATGGATGGATGATGGATGGATGATGGATGGATGGATGGTTGGATGATGATGGATGATGGATGGATGATGGATGGATGGATGGATGATGGATGGATGGTTGGATGATGGATGGATGGATGGATGGATGATGGATGGATGATGGATGATGGATGGATGATGGATGGATGATGGATGGATGGATGGATGGATGGATGATGGATGGATGGATGGATGGATGGATGATGGATGGATGGATGGATGGATGGTTGGATGATGGATGGATGGATGGATGATGGATGGATGATGGATGGATGGATGGATGGATGGTTGGATGATGGATGGATGATGGATGGATGATGGATGGATGATGGATGGATGGATGGATGATGGATGATGGATGGATGATGGATGGATGGATGGATGGATGGATGATGGGTGATGGATGGATGGATGGATTTGGATGGAAGATTGGATGGATGATTTGGGTGATGGATGGATTGATTGTTGGAAAGATGATATGATGGATGATGATGATGATGTGATGATTTAGGATTGATTGATGGATGGTTTGGATGATAGATAGGATGATGGTAGGATTATGGGGTGATTGATGGATGGAAAAGATGGATGATGAGGATGGATTATGGATGATGGATGGATATGGAAATGGATGATGGATGGATTATGGATATATGATGGATGATGGATGAGTTGATGGATGATATGGATGGATGATGGATAGGATGATGGATGAATGGATGGATGGTTTGGAGATGAAGATAATGATGGATCGGGTGGATGATGTTTGGATATGGAAGATGAATATTTTATATGGTGATATGGAATGGAAAGGAGGATGGGTTGGTTTTGATATGGATGGATAGGATGGTGATGATATTTTGGGTGATTGGATGGATGATGGATTGGATGAATGGATTTGGAAAGATATGGATGGATGATGGTTTGATGATGAATGATGGTGATGGTTGGATGATGATGGATATGGATGATTTGGATGGAATTTGGATGATGATGATGGATGGAGGGTTTATGATGATGATGATGGATATGGATGATTGTTAAAAGATGGATGATGATGGTGGATGATGTTGGATAGGATGGATGGATATGGATGGATGATTGGATTGGATGGATGGATGATGGAATGTTGGATTTATGATATTATGGATGGTTGATAATGATGGATAGGAAATTTATGGAAAAGATGGCATGGATGGTTATGATTAATGGATGATGGTTGATGAATGATGGATGATGAATGGAATGAAAGATGGAATGATGATGGATTGATATATGGGAAAAGATGGAATGATTGATGGATGGAAAGGAGATTGGATTGCATGATATGGATGATGGTTTGGATGATGAATGATGATGGATGGATGGATGATGGATGGATGATGTTGAGTATGGATGATGATGATATGATGGAAGATGGATGTTTTTATATGGATGGATGGATTTGGGTTTATGATGATGGGTGATATATAATATGGATGGATGATGGTTGATATGATGATATGGTTGGGTATGATGGATGAATGATGGATGATTTGGATTATGGATGGATGATGATGGATTTATGGATATGGATGTTGGATATGATTTGGGTGATGGATGGATTATGGATGATGGAGGCTCTCTCTCCCATTAATGGATCATTCTGTTAATTCCCGGTTGTTTGCTGCTTTAGAGGGTTCATTGTAATTCAATGGCTGCATCAGTTTCTGACTCGGAGGCTGGTTGGGACGCACTGGGACACATTGGGACACATTGGGACACACTGGGACGCATTGGGAAACACTGGGACACACTGGGACGCATTGGGACACACTGGGATGCACTGGGATGCACTGGGACACACTGGGACACATTGGGACACATTGGGACACACTGGGACACACTGGGACACACTGGGACGCATTGGGACACACTGGGATGCACTGGGATGCACTGGGACGCATTGGGACACACTGGGATGCACTGGGATGCACTGGGACACATTGGGATGTACTGGGACACACTGGGACGCATTGGGACACACTGGGATGCACTGGGATGCACTGGGACACATTGGGATGTACTGGGACGCACTTGGACACACTGGGACACACTAGGACACCAAGCTAAGGTCCACAGCCACATTCACTGCTCCTAAAAACATGAAGAAAGCAGTTTGATTTTATCTATCAAACCAAATAAATAAAGGAGAGGGAACTTCCCCAACATAGCTCTAGTTTTATAGAATAACTCCAATTATTACAAAACAAGATGCAATAAAGACCTGGACCTGGACCTGGACCTGGACCTGGACCTGGACCTGGACCAAGAACCTGGATCAACATCCTAGGGAAGTTTTCTGATTCGTTAGCCGGATGTTAATTAACTCTTTACTTGATCAGATGGACTGAAGCTGTGAAGCCTGACATAGTTATTGCACTCCTCACTATCCACCAGCAGGGGGTGCTGAAGATCCCTCCACATGAGGAGCAGTAGCATCTAGGCCACTAGGATCTGTCAGATTGATTGATGTCAGGAGGATCCAGAGAACTGCTGATCTGGACCTAATCAGAGCGGTTTAGGGAGGACAGAACTCCACCAGCAGACCTCCTGCCTCCTGCAGGAGAACCAGCTGTAGAAGGAGGCAAAGCAATCAGCCTGATTGGTTCCATTGATCAATAAATCTCTTCTGTGTGCCTCAGATTATTTCTGCCTTTTTTATTCAGCTTCCTTTCTCTCTCTCTCTCTTAGATGTTTATTAAGTTCAGAGCATTAATATCTATGGTGCAGATCTGCAGTATGTTGGTCCTGATCAGAGGATCAGTTCTAGCTGTGATTCTGTTCAGCAGATGTTTGGTCTGAACTTTCTCTGAGCCACTCAGGCTCACATAGATGCAGGGGTACATTAGTTACCATTTGGATCCTTCTTCTTCTTCTTTGACTCTTTCAGCTGAGTGCATTTCTCCACTGTGAGATCAATGAAGTCAATCAATCAATCAATCAGAAAGCTCACTATCGTTTGGTTACTGTGCTGCGACTTGGCGGCCAGCAGCTCTGCTCCACCACTGCCCGTCTTAGACTTTAGTTTAATACTGTCATCCAATCACAACTCATTACCAAACTCACAGACTTCGGCATCAGTTCACTCGTGTGCAACCGGTTGCTCGACTTCCTGACCGGTCGATCCAAACATGATGGATGGACAACCGTTGCTCATCCCCCACCATTCTAAACACCGGAGTGCCACAAGGTTGTGTGATGAGTCCCTTCCTTTACTCTCTCCTCACCCACGACTGCAGACCTGTCCATGGCTCTAACGCCATCATCAAGTTTGCAGACGACACCACGGTGGTTGTCCTCAGCAGAGGCAACGATGAGGCCGCCTACAGGGAGGAGGTGGACCGTCCTGCTGAGTGGTGCAACAAAAACAACCTGCAGCTGAACACCGAGAAGACCAAGGAGCTCATGGTGGACATCAGGAGGATTGCTGACCTACACCCACCCATCCACATCAAGGGGACAGCGGTGGAGCGTGTGGACAGCTTTAAGTTCATGGGAGTCCACATCTCCCAGGACCTGACCTGGACGACCCGCTGCTCCAAACTCATCAAGAAGGCTCCTCTTCTTCATGAGGACCCTAAGGAAGAACCACCCGTCCTCAGAGATCCTCATGAACTTCTACATATAGGGCTCGGGATCCACGTTGCATTGTGGGACGTCGCGGTCATATTGACGGCTACGCAAACGTAAACATAGCTCTGATACAACGTTGTTGTTGAAAGAAGAGACGTAGAAGTAGAGAGAAAATAGATGTCAAAATCCCGAAAAAGATCTGGAATTTACCAGGACACATTAAATAGAGAAGCCTCGGACCGGTATGTTGACAAAATCAGCATTATTAATCATTTGAATCCATATGAAGTTCCAAACAATGAGTGGAGCACCGATGAGTGAGCGCCTATACTTCAAAACAGTTCCCAAGCTACAAGTCCTTGGAGTCTCATATGCAGTTCATGAATGGATGGGTTCAGGAGCTGCAGATCATAAAGCCAGCAAACAGTGGGAACACAGTAATCCGTACGAAGGTAAGCTGTGATCAGACGGGCTCTGGAACCTGCTAGTTTAGCAACTGCTAACCGCTAATGCTAACAACCACTCACGCATGTAATGTACTTTTAACTAGCTGCTATGTGTTTCAAGGTGCAGTTAGTAACGTTAACTGCCAACCCTCCGGGTTTCTCACGTATTTGAGCATTTTCCTGCTGCCGTTTTTATTATTTTCCCGTAAAAGATCCCAACTTTGAAAGAAAGAAACAATGTAGGCTATAAAATAAAACCGTGCATCTTTAACTTACCAGAATGAAAATGCAGGGAACACACTCTCAATGACATTGGAATACTGTGGAAAGTTATGTTCGGTCGTCTTACAGCCGCGATCCAAGCTAGCCGACGACTCTTTATCTCTGACGCTTGGTCTCCATGGTTACGCCTCCAGGCAGGAAAGCGGTGGAAAGTTAACCCATTTTCTATGTTTTTCCCATGGCGATCATGTGTTGAGCTGTTACAGCCCACAATACAGCAACGGTTTACCATGGTTGAAACCAAGTTAAGGTGAAATTAATCAGGCTGAGAAGGAGTACAGTACGCGGTAGTCATAGGCAGTAGTCTGAGCCGCGGTAAAAGGGGCCGTCAATATGGCAGCAACGCAAAGTGCTTACGTCATGACGACCAAGCCCTATTGGACTTTGAGTTTGACGGTAGAGGATACCGTCGCCAACTAGTGGTCTGGAGTGTGCAACGCTTCAGATTCGAACGGGAAGCGGAAGTTTATAAGCGGTTGTGATGTATCGGAAAAAATAGTTCTGGGATTTACAAAATGCTAAATAAAACAAGACAGGAACGGTTTTTCTTCGCGAAACTTTTTTTGGAACGTCATTGAACAGCGCTGACGACCCGGTGAGTAGCATATTTTAAAAAAAGAACGTTTAAGGTTGTTTTAAGGACATTATCGGACATGCACAATGGAAGCCATTCTGAAGCAGCCAGGGGGGGATTCTTAATGAGCCAAAAAGCAGAGACAGGAGCAATTGTCAAAATTTTGGTGTCGATCATTCGATTTCATCCTGGACACTACAGAAAATGGGCTAAAAGTGTTAAAAACTGGAATTTTCCTTTAACTGTTTTATACCAAATATTTAAAGTCACACATCAGCAATTTATCATCGTTTATTTTATCTGCAGACAAAAGTCGCAGATTTTTACATTCATTATTTTTAAGGTTTTTACATTAAAATTAATTTTTTTTCTGCTAAAGGTTTCCATGTTTTAACTCGGAGGTTTTCTCCTCAGTCTCACTGCTGCTCTAGTTTTTACGTTTTACAGTGTAGAGCTCGCAGAGCGGTTTCATTTCAAATGTAGAACATCAGTCTGTTTTCTTTAAATTCATAATTCTGATTCATCTGTGTACGTTTTCAGCTCGGGATGCGGATGCAGAGGCCGACCGCCTCAGAGAATCCGTATCAACCTCAATCTGCCGGCAGATGGAAGCACCTTTTATGGGGCAGAATTAAAGACGTTTGCAAATTTTAAAAGGTCTGAAAAGATTCACACTTCAGTGAATCTGGATTTACAAGCTGAGGCGAAGTGATCAATAATAAATAGTTTCCTCCTGTGAAAGAAGACATGTCCTGCATCGCTGCGTGTTTAATAATAAAACAAACATCTGACCTCCTGGCGGTCCGCATGGCCGGCCGGCTGAGGTCTGTGTGTCTCACTGTTCCCTGGATGTTCTTCTATTTCCTGATCACAGATGGACAGACTGAGCCATCTGGGTGCAGGAGTCCAACATGGAGGAACTCAGCAGACCAGGCTGTGGCGTTAGCAGGACTGCAGGGACCCAGAGGAGAAGCTGATGGTTGGAGCTTCACCTGTGGGTTCGGTCTGTGGTTTGGTGACGTTGAGTCTGATAGGAAAGCAAACCTTGAAGTTGGATCTC
The DNA here is from genome assembly GCF_016077235.1 of Cyprinodon tularosa. Lineage (NCBI taxonomy): Eukaryota > Metazoa > Chordata > Actinopteri > Cyprinodontiformes > Cyprinodontidae > Cyprinodon > Cyprinodon tularosa. The sequence goes on along the minus strand of NW_024037840.1, from coordinate 156,396 downwards.
TGGATGAGTTAGCTGTCTGTTTGCAGAGCTTCCTATAGTCCTGCTGCTTAGATTGGCTGAATTCAAATTTATGGGCTGCGTCCTGCGAAGGTCAAATTTCGAAGGCCGATTACATCATAGTGCAGCGCCGAGGTTCGGTCAGATTCCAAGAGTCCTCGTTATACGACCTTTAAATGCGTCCTTCTTTTTGCCTGATTTGAAGGACGGGTCCGATGTATCCTCTCCTTGGTTTTCCCAGGATTCATTGCGAGACCAAGCAAGCCGGCTGCTCTGTGATCAAAGAAAAAGGAAATGATGCCAAACAGTGGTGAAAATTAGAAGTTCAGTTTAATATAATCCAGTCAGTGAATAGTTCCGTCTGAGATTAATGAAAATAGTTGTTTTAATGGTTATTGAGTCAGATATGTGGCGGTAATGTTTGATTTATCTAAAGGTTTTATCTGTTACTGTTTAAATGGGTTTGGCTGTAATTTAAGGACAGAGTTTAATATATTTGCAGCTTAGGGACTATAAATTTGATAGAATTTTTATTTTAGTTGCACAATTTGCTTAACTAAGTATTTTTTGTTGTTGAATATCGGTTATACCCGTACACCTTTTATTTCATTACAAAAAAGTAAAAATGTAAAAGTTTTGAAAAGTTGGTATTCATTTTTTTCCCTGCTTTGTGTGTCAACTCTCACGGTTGCTAAGCAACAGTGCATACAGCAGTGAAAACAGAGGAAAGCTGGACCTGTTTGACACCGCAGCAAAAACTCTTCCAGTCTTCTTATTTTCACGAAATTTGAAGGATCCAGTCCAGGTAGACCGGATCCTTGGAGGAAGCAGTCCAGATAGGCCGGGTCCTTGGAGGATCCAGTCCAGGTAGACCAGGTTCTCAGAGGACGCAGTCCAAGTCCTCAGAGGATCCAGTCCAGGTAGACCGGATCCTCGGAGGATCCAGTCCAGGTAGACCGGGTCCTTGGAGGATCCAGTCCAGGTAGACCGGGTCCTTGGAGGAAGCAGTCCAGATAGGCCGGGTCCTTGGAGGATCCAGTCCAGGTAGACCAGGTTCTCAGAGGACGCAGTCCAAGTCCTCAGAGGATCCAGTCCAGGTAGACCGGATCCTCGGAGGATCCAGTCCAGGTAGACCGGGTCCTTGGAGGATCCAGTCCAGGTAGACCGGGTCCTTGGAGGAAGCAGTCCAAGTCCTCAGAGGATCCAGTCCAGGTAGACCGGGTTCTCAGAGGATGCAGTCCAAGTCCTCAGAGGATCCAGTCCAGGTAGACCGGGTCCTTGGAGGAAGCAGTCCAGGTAGACCAGGTCCTTGGAGGAAGCAGTCCAGATAGACCGGGTCCTTGGAGGAAGCAGTCCAGGTAGACCGGGTCCTTGGAGGATCCAGTCCAGGTAGACCGGGTCCTTTGAGGAAGCAGTCCAGGTAGACCGGATCCTCGGAGGATCCAGTCCAGGTAGACCAGGTCCTTGAAGGAAGCAGTCCAGATAGACCGGGTCCTTGGAGGAAGCAGTCCAGATAGACCGGGTCCTTGGAGGAAGCAGTCCAGGTAGACCGGATCCTTGGAGGAAGCAGTCCAGATAGACCGGGTCCTTGGAGGAAGCAGTCCAGGTAGACCGGGTCCTTGGAGGAAGCAGTCCAGGTAGACCGGATCCTTGGAGGAAGCAGTCCAGATAGACCGGGTCCTTGGAGGAAGCAGTCCAGGTAGACCGGATCCTCGGAGGATCCAGTCCATGAATTCAAATTCAGCCATTGTGCCTCAGTTGCTGATGTTTCCTGGATGCTCATATCAGCAGGCCCGTGACATCATCAATGACCCCTCAAAAAAGTTGTTTTTTTGCCTGCTGTAAAGTCAGTTTTCAGCGTGCTGTAAAGTCAGTTTTTTTCCTGCTGTAAAGTCGTTTTTCAGCGTGCTGTAAAGTCAGTTTTCAGCGTACTGTAAAGTCGTTTTTTTTCCTACTGTAAAGTTGCTTTTTTGTCGGCAGAAAAATCGGGGTTTTTTGCCTGCTGTAAAGTCAGTTTTTAGCGTGCTGTATAGTCAGTTTTAATGATGCTGTAAAGTAAGACAGTGGATGCTTTAGAGTAAGTTTTCAGCATGCTGTAAAGTCAGTTATCTATGGTTTTTAACATCAGTTTTCTGTGTGCAGTTTTGTCAGTTTTTTTACCTGCTGTAAAGTTGTTTTTTTGCCTGCTGTAAAGTCAGTTTTTGCCTGCTGTAAAGTCGGTTTTTTGCCTGCTGTAAAGTCAGTTTTTTGCCTGCTGTAAAGTCAGTTTTTTGCCTGCTGTAAAGTCAGTTTTTGCCTGCTGTAAAGTCAGTTTTTACCTGCTGTAAAGTCAGTTTTTGCCTGCTGTAAAGTCGGTTTTTTGCCTGCTGTAAAGTCAGTTTTTGCCTTCTGTAAAGTCGGTTTTTTGCCTGCTGTAAAGTCAGTTTTTGCCTGCTGTAAAGTCGGTTTTTTGCCTGCTGTAAAGTCAGTTTTTGCCTGCTGTAAAGTCAGTTTTCTATGTTTTTTAACATCAGTTTTCTGTGTGCAGTTTTGTCAGTTTTTGCCTGCTGTAAAGTTGTTTTTTTTGCCTGCTGTAAAGTCAGTTTTCTATGTTTTTTAACATCAGTTTTCTGTGTGCAGTTTTGTCAGTTTTTGCTTGCTGTAAAGTCAGTTTTCTATGTTTATTAACATCATTTTTCTGTGTGCAGTTTTGTCAGTTTTTTCCTGCTGTAAAGTTGGTTTTTTGCCTTCTGTAAAGTCTGTTTTTGCCTGCTGTAAAGTCGGTTTTTTGCCTGCTGTAAAGTCAGTTTTTGCCTGCTGTAAAGTCGTTTTTTTGCCTGCTGTAAAGTCAGTTTTTTGCTTGCTGTAAAGTCAGTTTTTGCCTGCTGTAAAGTCGGTTTTTTGCCTGCTGTAAAGTCAGTTTTTGCCTGCTGTAAAGTCAGTTTTTGCCTGCTGTAAAGTCGGTTTTTTGCCTGCTGTAAAGTCAGTTTTTTGCCTGCTGTAAAGTCAGATTTTGCCTGCTGTAAAGTCGGTTTTTTGCCTGCTGTAAAGTCAGTTTTTGCCTGCTGTAAAATCAGTTTTTGCCTGCTGTAAAGTCGTTTTTTTGCCTGCTGTAAAGTCGTTTTTTTTGCCTGCTATAAAGTCAGTTCTTTGCCCTCTGTAAAGTCAGTTTTTTGCCTGCTTTAAAGTCAGTTTTTGCCTGCTGTAAAGTCAGTTTTTGCCTGCTGTAAAGTCAGTTTTTGCCTGCTGTAAAGTCGGTTTTTTGCCTGCTGTAAAGTCAGTTTTTGCCTTCTGTAAAGTCGGTTTTTTGCCTGCTGTAAAGTCAGTTTTTGCCTGCTGTAAAGTCGGTTTTTTGCCTGCTGTAAAGTCAGTTTTTGCCTGCTGTAAAGTCAGTTTTCTATGTTTTTTAACATCAGTTTTCTGTGTGCAGTTTTGTCAGTTTTTGCCTGCTGTAAAGTCAGTTTTCTATGTTTATTAACATCATTTTTCTGTGTGCAGTTTTGTCAGTTTTTGCCTGCTGTAAAGTTGGTTTTTTGCCTGCTGTAAAGTCTGTTTTTGCCTGCTGTAAAGTCGGTTTTTTGCCTGCTGTAAAGTCAGTTTTTGCCTGCTGTAAAGTCGTTTTTTTGCCTGCTGTAAAGTCAGTTTTTTGCTTGCTGTAAAGTCAGTTTTTGCCTGCTGTAAAGTCGGTTTTTTGCCTGCTGTAAAGTCAGTTTTTGCCTGCTGTAAAGTCAGTTTTTGCCTGCTGTAAAGTCGGTTTTTTGCCTGCTGTAAAGTCAGTTTTTTGCCTGCTGTAAAGTCAGATTTTGCCTGCTGTAAAGTCGGTTTTTTGCCTGCGGTAAAGTCAGTTTTTGCCTGCTGTAAAATCAGTTTTTGCCTGCTGTAAAGTCGTTTTTTTGCCTGCTGTAAAGTCGTTTTTTTGCCTGCTATAAAGTCAGTTCTTTGCCCTCTGTAAAGTCAGTTTTTGCCTGCTGTAAAGTCAGTTTTTTGCCTGCTTTAAAGTCAGTTTTTGCCTGCTGTAAAGTCAGTTTTTGCCTGCTGTAAAGTCAGTTTTTGCCTGCTGTAAAGTCGTTTTTTTCTGCTGTAAAGTCGTTTTTTTGCCTGCTGTAAAGTCGTTTTTTTGCCTGCTGTAAAGTCAGTTTTTGCCTGCTGTAAAGTCAGTTTTTGCCTGCTGTAAAGTCAGTTTTTGCCTGCTGTAAAGTCGTTTTTTGCCTGCTGTAAAGTCGTTTTTTTGCCTGCTGTAAAGTCAGTTTTTTGCCTGCTGTAAAGTCAGTTTTTTGCCTGCTGTAAAGTCGTTTTTTAGTGTGTTGTAAAGTTTGTTTTCAGTGTGCTGTAAAGTAAGACAGTGAATGCATGCTTTAGAGTAAGTTTTCGGCATGCTGTAAAGTCAGTTTTCTATGTTTTTTAAAATCAGTTTTCTGTGTGCAGTTTCGTCAGTTTTCCGCATGCTGTAAAGTCAGTTTTGGTACGCTGAGTTCTTGGAGTGCTTCAGAGAAACTGTTAGACGTGCCATTAAGCATGGAGTGCTGTAAATTGTGTTTTTTGAAGTGCTGTCAAAAGTCAGTTTTTTGCTTGCTGTAAAGTCAGTTTTTGCCTGCTGTAAAGTCGGTTTTTTGCCTGCTGTAAAGTCAGTTTTTGCCTGCTGTAAAGTCAGTTTTTGCCTGCTGTAAAGTCGGTTTTTTGCCTGCTGTAAAGTCAGTTTTTTGCCTGCTGTAAAGTCAGATTTTGCCTGCTGTAAAGTCGGTTTTTTGCCTGCGGTAAAGTCAGTTTTTGCCTGCTGTAAAATCAGTTTTTGCCTGCTGTAAAGTCGTTTTTTTGCCTGCTGTAAAGTCGTTTTTTTGCCTGCTATAAAGTCAGTTCTTTGCCCTCTGTAAAGTCAGTTTTTGCCTGCTGTAAAGTCAGTTTTTTGCCTGCTTTAAAGTCAGTTTTTGCCTGCTGTAAAGTCAGTTTTTGCCTGCTGTAAAGTCAGTTTTTGCCTGCTGTAAAGTCGTTTTTTGCCTGCTGTAAAGTCGTTTTTTTGCCTGCTGTAAAGTCGTTTTTTTGCCTGCTGTAAAGTCAGTTTTTGCCTGCTGTAAAGTCAGTTTTTGCCTGCTGTAAAGTCAGTTTTTGCCTGCTGTAAAGTCGTTTTTTGCCTGCTGTAAAGTCGTTTTTTTGCCTGCTGTAAAGTCAGTTTTTTGCCTGCTGTAAAGTCAGTTTTTTGCCTGCTGTAAAGTCAGTTTTTTGCCTGCTGTAAAGTCGTTTTTTAGTGTGTTGTAAAGTTTGTTTTCAGTGTGCTGTAAAGTAAGACAGTGAATGCATGCTTTAGAGTAAGTTTTCGGCATGCTGTAAAGTCAGTTTTCTATGTTTTTTAAAATCAGTTTTCTGTGTGCAGTTTCGTCAGTTTTCCGCATGCTGTAAAGTCAGTTTTGGTACGCTGAGTTCTTGGAGTGCTTCAGAGAAACTGTTAGACGTGCCATTAAGCATGGAGTGCTGTAAATTGTGTTTTTTGAAGTGCTGTCAAAAGTGTTTCTGATGTTACTTCAGGTCAACCTCACCAGCAGTCGTTGCTGCTAGAAGCTCTTCTCTAAACTAAATGGTAAAGTTCAGATCAGCCAATCAGATTTTCCTCCTCAGCCTTTGGGCTGTGCAGTTAACCTGGTGACTGTTTTTATGCCGCGCTTCACTGCTGGTGACAAATGGCCACCATGCTGTGGCTTTTTGCAGTAATGGGTCTTACTGCCAGGGTTCGGCTGAGAGGTTCTGTTGCTGGAGGGTTAAAATCCTCATGTCTGGAATATTTTCCTGCTTCAGCACGCCTGGCTTCACTGAGAAGTGTCATCAGTATGCTCCTGAAGGAAATGTTTGTGGGCGGGCGACATAATTTAACCATTTGAATTGGAAGCATTGAGGCAGAAACACATGCAGAAATCTCAGTGGACCAAGAGCTGTCGCAGCGATTTTATTGACGGACATGTTGGGGGACCTGGAGCTGGTACTTATTGTCATAATGAGGGGAGAGTTTGCTTACAGATCATCCAGGGAGGAGTTGTTCTCCTTGGAAACAGTTTTAACAGATTTGATTCTTTTTGACTGTTTGAAATGATCTGTGGTCTGTTTGGGTTTCAGCCTGTTTTTGGCTCATTGGACACGTTTTTGTTTAGTTTTTTTAGAAATTGGGTGTCACTGCGATGCAGAGGACAGAGCAGCGAGATGAAGAAGAGGATCTTCTGTTATGGATCTGACCTGCAGGGTCACAAACTAACTGAGTGAGCTGAGCATTAGTTTCCTCTCCATCACTCCACCTGCTGACTGTAGTTGTCTCCCTTTGATTCATCCCCCTCTGCTGATCGGCGCTCAGTGTTTGTCTGCAGGTATTTGCTGAAGCCGGTTGGACTCTGACGATGATCTGGATTGAAGGTTGACCTTCTCCTGCGCTGATGCTGATCTCATTGAGGCTGATGTTGCCTTTCATTGGTATTATATGCTGGATAATCCTCTCCAAGGTAACAGTGGTGGAGTTTATCTTCATCTAAGCAGACCTGTTCCTCTCAATCAATGAGTTAATAATAGTTGACATTTTCAAAAGAAGCAATTTAAATGTTGAAATAACGTCAGGCTACGGTCTGTTTGAAGCCTGCAGAGGCATTGGCTGGAGTTCAGGGCGGTTAAACTGCTGTTTTAATCAATATTCTTTAACAAATGGATTTCCAGTGTCTGTTGCTGAGAAGGCAGAGATATGAGGCGAACCTCTGAACTATGCTTATAGATCTGGAGCAGCTTTTAATCATAACTAAAGAGGTTTAACATATCCTACCAGGCTCTATAACACGAACTCCACTTCAGAATGGAATGTTGAAAATGTTAAAGTGGTTCAATTCAAACCCATTTATTCTGTTTATTTCTATAGCTGCAATTCAGAACACTTCATCTTAGGTCCTTTCATAGAGCTAGATCAACCAGATCATCCAGCAGCGGCGGCTGATGGAGTTTTCCCCAGGGGGCGCTATAAACTCAAAATAGACCAATAAATTGTATACTAAGTTATCACACCAGTATATTTATATCTAATCCCAACAACTAAAAACATTTAAAAACACTTTATAAAAACAAAACATCATTTCATGTCCAGGTTTACTTTTTGTCCATAAATCTTGTCCTTCTGAGTCTTTAAAGGTTAATCTGTGTTTTGTCCAATATTGAGTCACAAACCTAAAAAAAATTATCTAACAGTTTAATAATGTAGAAGCTATTAGTCAGCTTTATATTTTTATAATATATAGAAACTATTTCTTTTCTGAGAATGTGTTTATTTAAGAGCAACTATGCAAATGAACAAACATTCAGAAAAAATAGACTATATTCTATTATTAGCCTCACTGCATGCAGTTAGCCTCGCTGCATGCAGTTAGCCTCGCTGCATGCAGTTAGCCTCGCTGCATGCAGTTAGCCTGGCTGCATCCAGTTAGCCTCACTGCATGCAGTGAGCCTCACTGCATGCAGTTAGCCTCACTGCATGCAGTTATCCTGGCTGCATGCAGTTAGCCTGGCTGCATGCAGTTAGCCTCACTGCATGCAGTTAGCCTGGCTGCATCCAGTTAGCCTCACTGCATGCAGTTATCCTGGCTGCATGCAGTTAGCCTGGCTGCATGCAGTTAGCCTCGCTGCATGCAGTTAGCCTCGCTGCATGCAGTTAGCCTGGCTGCATCCAGTTAGCCTCACTGCATGCAGTGAGCCTCACTGCATGCAGTTAGCCTCGCTGCATGCAGTTAGCCTGGCTGCATCCAGTTAGCCTCACTGCATGCAGTTAGCCTCACTGCATGCAGTTAGCCTGGCTGCATCCAGTTAGCCTCACTGCATGCAGTGAGCCTCACTGCATGCAGTTAGCCTCGCTGCATGCAGTTAGCCTGGCTGCATCCAGTTAGCCTCACTGCATGCAGTGAGCCTCACTGCATGCAGTTAGCCTCACTGCATGCAGTTATCCTGGCTGCATGCAGTTAGCCTGGCTGCATGCAGTTAGCCTCACTGCATGCAGTTAGCCTGGCTGCATGCAGTTAGCCTCACTGCATGCAGTTAGCCTGGCTGCATGCAGTTAGCCTCACTGCATGCAGATAGCCTGGCTGCATGCAGTTAGCCTCACTGCATGCAGATAGCCTGGCTGCATGCAGTTAGCCTCACTGCATGCAGTTAGCCTGGCTGCATGCAGTTAGCCTCACTGCATGCAGTTAGCCTGGCTGCATGCAGTTAGCCTCACTGCATGCAGTTAGCCTGGCTGCATGCAGTTAGCCTCACTGCATGCAGTTAGCCTGGCTGCATGCAGTTAGCCTCGCTGCATGCAGTTAGCCTCACTGCATGCAGTGAGCCTCACTGCATGCAGTTAGCCTCACTGCATGCAGTTATCCTCACTGCATGCAGTGAGCCTCACTGCATGCAGTTAGCCTCACTGCATGCAGTTATCCTGGCTGCATGCAGTTAGCCTGGCTGCATGCAGTTAGCCTCACTGCATGCAGTTAGCCTGGCTGCATGCAGTTAGCCTCACTGCATGCAGATAGCCTGGCTGCATGCAGTTAGCCTCACTGCATGCAGATAGCCTGGCTGCATGCAGTTAGCCTAGCCTTGGAGCTAAACCAGGTCCTGGAAAAGGGCCGAGTGAACCGTCTCCATCTGTCTTTGGACTGATGATTCATTCTGATGTTCAGCTGGTCAGGTCCAAACGGTTTCACCTCCAGCTACTCTTGGTGAGTTTGCTTTAAAGGACTTCCCTTCCATGACTCGACCTGTCAATCAACCGCAGTACGACTCTGACGACAGTTCCTCTTAGCTGTGGGTTCGGAGGAGCTGCGACCCAGGATGGTTCTATCCTTTTGTATTGCAGAGGAGCTGATGCACATGGACAACTTTTAAGAAGAGAATATGGCCGAAGATTTTTGCACCCCAGAACGGAAATACCCCACCTATCAAATGAGGAACGAAACAGCTTTGCTCGTTGTTAAAGATTAAATTGTTATCTTGCAAATCTAGAAAGTCTATTAATATATTTGGATATATTTTAATTTTATAATACATTTTTGGTTTATTTTATCTCTTAATCAAGGTCTTTGGATGGGTGGGGCGGCACCCTAGCAATTTCTATTGGCCAGCTACAACTGTCATCCGTCATTGACTCTACAGGATGAGCAGCAGCACAGCTGATATTTCTCTCCAGGATGGAGTCACAGCCAAACAGGAACAGACCAGATGAAGCTACTATGAGAAAAAGCAGAGAGAGCAGAACGTTAGAGATTGAACTAACAGATTCTGCAGAGTGGGAGAATAGAGATAGAATGAAGCAGAATGATGAAAAAGGGGTCCCTATGTCCTCCAGCAGTCTAAGCCTATAGCAGCAGAACTATAGAGATAGATCAGGATAACCTGAGCCACTCTAACTAGAAGCTTTATCAAAAAGGAAAGTTTTAAGCCTAGCCTTAAAAGTAGACAGGGTGTCTGCCTATGGAGCTGCCAATCACCAGAGTGGGCTTCTCAGTGGGTGTGTCACTGAGTGGGGAAAACCGGTTAGAAACGTGAACGGGTTGGTGGTGACCAGTGGGCAGAGATCCACGACTACGCTTTCTGCGTACAGTTACCCAATCGCCTGGCTGCTCAGGCACTGCTGGAGGACAGCTACGTGGGGGGCCTACTTTAACTCCTGGATGTTCAACAGCCTGAAGCCTGGATTCTAACTCTGACACCCTCGCCTCCAAAGCTACAAAAATACTACACTTATTACACATCCCATTATCACTAAAGGAGGCAGAGGAATAACTGAACATCTGACACAGAGAGCAGGAGAGAGGAGAGGAAGAAGGAAGAGTTGGAAAAGAGTCAAGGGAGGGAGAGAGGGAAGCCATAGCAATGCTAAGCTAAGGCTAGCCTAAGCTAGCTACTCCTCGCTATCAGAAATAAAACCGTGTGAAACTGACAAGTGCTCAGTAGAAACGTGCAGCAGAAGGCGCCGCGTTTTAAAGTAGTTTTAACTCTAATCCAGTTACTGAGATCCAGAGATTTCACAGAAAAAATAATTTAATTCAAACAGAGATAATCTGAAGAAAAACGCGCTCAGCAGTCAGAACAGGAAGTAAACAAGATACGTCTAACCAATGGCAGCAGTAGCATCCTCTAGTGGCCATTTAAATGATGTGTTTTATAATTTGTCTGAGAAAGGAGTCATTTGGGTCTAGATTCAGAAAACTGAATGGATGTTTTTCTGAGCTGCAGGTCACCTTTGACCACGCCCACTTATTGCTCCTGCATTTTTCTGTTTTGCCCACAGATCAGTGCTCATTTGATTCCTGTTTAGTTTGTGTGTAACTGGAGCTGGGATGGTTCTGGTTTGGTTCTGGTTCCGACCCGTCCTGGATTCTTCAGGCATTCATCACTGGTTAACTGCACGTTAACGGCTGCTTCAGTCTCTCTCTATGCATGAGTCTCCCCGTCTTATCAGCCCCTCCTGCTTCCTCCAGCTGCTTCCCAGTCTCTCCACGTGCCTCTAGTCTGCAGCAGCCGGCTGTTCGATGAGAACATTCAGCTAAATGTCTGATCGATTGGCGCTGGCAGCTCTGCTGCAGCTGCAGCCAGAATACTGAGGAGCCTGGTTCCTGTCCGTCCTCGTACGGTCGGCTGGATGTTACACGTCTCTCTGAGGCTGTCTTCATTTAATCTGAGAGTCTTTGCTGCAGACGGAGAAACTGCTCCAGTCAACAGAGATGGTCTTAATGTTTGCATCTGAAACAGGAAGTTCCTCTTCTGGGCTTCTGTTCTTCATGGAAGCTGATTCTTTTGTTTTCTCTGCTGCTTTGAATAAATGACTTAAAAGGGCAGATTTTTATAAGGATGCATCACAACATTTTCTCACTGCAGGAGAACTTCCTTCAGGCCACAATAGATTATGCTTTTATTGAAACTCCACATGCAATGAAACCAGTCAGTAATTATTAGCAGGTTTAAGTTTAACTGGGTCTGCTTTAAAGACCTTATATTTTCATAAAACATGGACTTCCTGCGGACGTCGTTCTTTCCTTCAGATCCTCGTAAATCCCTCTCAGCTCTCAGTGCTGCTGCTCTGCTAGCATGGGGCCGTCTGGCCTTCCTGTTAGCATCACGCTTTAGCTGAACTCTCAGCGTCCAGCAGCTGGTTCTCTGCGGTGTTCGTCCGGCTGGTTCTGTGTAAAGGAGAACAGTGAGATGATGAGGAGAGCGTCCCATGAAGATCTGAGCATTGTTGCTGGGAAATAAAGGAGACCTTCTGTCGCTGCAGAGAAAGCTTAAGTTGTAAAGCAGAATCTGGGATTGACAGCAGCAGATGTTTTCACTGATTTGTGTTTTTTTCAAGGAAGAAAAAAAGAATTTAAAAACAAACAGTTTTAATATAACTGAGCGAATAATGAAGCAAAATTCATGTGGTTTTAAAAGGAAGAATAAAGGGAGATAAAAATCGTCAGTCTGCTTCATCACCTGCAAAGAGATGTAAAAAAAAAACAGCACAACCAGCAGACATGGAACCAGAGATACAATAAAGTAACATCTAAATACTATCGCTGATTTATCAGTAGTATTATTCAATCTGACTTCTACTCTGTGGTACCTGAGGATCAGAATCTCTGAGGACCTGGAACCAAACATGGAAAGTTTATCCATAGAGAGAATATTCAATAGCCCCAGACGCCCAGAGGGACCCGAACAGCAAAGGTGCCCAGGGGGGGCCAACCCAGAAAATCCGACCTCCACCAAGGGAGGGGGGCATACAACCCCGAGGAAGTCCCCCAGCCACCGCAATGCTGGAGCCCCCAGGAGACGTGGGGACGAGTCCACGTCTCCACCGTCAGCCGGCCATCGCGAAGTGAATCCGGCCATCGGCCCCAGGGACCCGAGGCCCCAGGGCTGCCCCACCCCCATGTGGGAGCCCCGGTCGGGCCCCGGGGGGGCCAGGTCCCGCAGATTAGCCACCAGGAATAAGCCAGCACCCGCCCGGGCATCCACCCCTAAACCCTGATCTCCACCCAGGCGCCAGCCAGCGGAGGGAGAGCAGGGCGGGGGATGGGCCCCGCACCTAGCGGAGACTAGAGATGCTTTGGAGAGGAAGCAGTTCAGACCCCAACCTGGGAAAGAAAAATAAAAAATATACTTCCTGCTTCCTCTTATCTCCTCTTTCTTTCATCTTTTCTCCCTTTTTTCTGTTTTTCCTTTTCCTGTTCCACTTACGGTGCAGAGTCCATATAATCTGTAAAACTTAATTATAATAAAGTTGTTTATATGCATAAATCAAGCGGATCACTATGGCGATAGCCGTACTGCTCCACGGGGGAAAGTAAAATCTGTTGGGCTCTTTTTGGCATTAAGACAATTATTCTTATAGCTGGCTAAATGCCCTCTGACCTTTGTGCATTTGGGCGGTTGCCATGGTTTCCTGTTGGATGTTCCTCTGCTTCAGGGTTCCTCCTATTGCAGACCTTTGCTGCAGAGCCGCTCCCATCCAGGACCTCTGACTTCCACATGGCTTCTTCAGCCTCACAGCTTCCAGTTGTGGGTTAAAATCCCAGTAGACCAGCAGACCCACTGCTGGGTCCACATCCTGACCCCCAGATCGGAGCTCAGCAGGTGGTCTCCTCCAGGCTCTGCTTGGTTTCATAGCCGGCGGTAGCTGCTGCCATTATTCTGCTCTACATTCAGGCTTTAATGGGGCCCCTGCAGGAGCCGCCCCCCCTCCTCATGTCAGAATCGCTCCAACAATAGTTCAGGATTACTGGCTTTATCTGCTCTGAGGCTCACGCTGCTCCAACAAGCAGAGGATCCTGATTTTCTGTCTGTAAATGTATGTAAGCGCCTCGGCGGCACGCAGGAGTCACGGCGTCCTCAGAGAAGACAGGCGTAGGCGGCGCTGCAGCAGCGAACTTTAATTACTTTGTTTCTGCAAAGTGTCAGTGCCATCGCAGGAGAGGAAATTCTTTCACGTTAAGATGACTCCAATTATACAGACTGACATTACAGCAGGATGAGCCTCATTGTGGAGAACAGGTGGCTCCTCTTGTTTTACTCACATTTCTGTTCATCAGAAATAGTTTCCATCTTTAGACAAACTGGTCGTTTTGGCTCCTTCTACCAGTTTCTGAAAACCAGCAAAGCATCGACCTCCCGCCTGTTTTCTCTCCTCTTTGTTTTGCAGATAGGATCCGACACACAGAGAAGCTCGTTTAGCTGCTGTTTGCTCTCTGGCTAAATAACAACCTTATCAGGGGAGTCTGTGGCGCAGCAACAGCTCTAATGAACTGATAACACATCAGGGTATTGATCTGGACTCAAACAGACCGACTCTTTCCCACCGTCTGGAACACTGCAAGCTCTGCCAACAGGAAGCGGATCAGAGGGTCGGAATGCTCAGAGACACGCAGTCCTGCAGACCTGACCAGGAAACCTGCAGACCTGACCAGGAAACCTGCAGACCTGACCAGGAATACTGCAGACCTGACCAGGAAACCTGCAGACCTGACCTGGAATCCTGCAGACCTGACCAGGAATCCTGCAGACCTGACCAGGAAACCTGCAGACCTGACCAGGAATACTGCAGACCTGACCAGGAAACCTGCAGACCTGACCTGGAATCCTGCAGACCTGACCAGGAATCCTGCAGACCTGACCAGGAAACCTGCAGACCTGACCAGGAAACCTGCAGACCTGACCAGGAAACCTGCAGACCTGACCAGGAATACTGCAGACCTGACCTGGAAACCTGCAGACCTGGCCTGGAAACATGCAGACCTGACCTGGAATCCTGCAGACCTGACCTGGAAACCTGCAGACCTGACCTGGAATCCTGCAGACCTGACCTGGAATACTGCAGACCTGACCAGGAAACCTGCAGACCTGACCTGGAATCCTGCAGACCTGACCAGGAAACATGCAGACCTGACCTGGAATCCTGCAGACCTGACCTGGAATCCTGCAGACCTGACCAGGAATCCTGCAGACCTGACCAGGAAACCTGCAGACCTGACCAGGAATACTGCAGACCTGACCAGGAAACCTGCAGACCTGACCTGGAATCCTGCAGACCTGACCAGGAATCCTGCAGACCTGACCAGGAAACCTGCAGACCTGACCAGGAAACCTGCAGACCTGACCAGGAATACTGCAGACCTGACCAGGAAACCTGCAGACCTGACCTGGAATCCTGCAGACCTGACCAGGAATCCTGCAGACCTGACCAGGAAACCTGCAGACCTGACCAGGAATACTGCAGACCTGACCAGGAAACCTGCAGACCTGACCTGGAATCCTGCAGACCTGACCAGGAATCCTGCAGACCTGACCAGGAAACCTGCAGACCTGACCAGGAAACCTGCAGACCTGACCAGGAATACTGCAGACCTGACCTGGAAACCTGCAGACCTGGCCTGGAAACATGCAGACCTGACCTGGAATCCTGCAGACCTGACCTGGAAACCTGCAGACCTGACCTGGAATCCTGCAGACCTGACCTGGAATACTGCAGACCTGACCAGGAAACCTGCAGACCTGACCTGGAATCCTGCAGACCTGACCAGGAAACATGCAGACCTGACCTGGAATCCTGCAGACCTGACCTGGAAACCTGCAGACCTGGCCTGGAAACATGCAGACCTGACCTGGAATCCTGCAGACCTGACCTGGAAACCTGCAGACCTGACCTGGAATCCTGCAGACCTGACCTGGAATACTGCAGACCTGACCAGGAAACCTGCAGACCTGACCTGGAATCCTGCAGACCTGACCAGGAAACATGCAGACCTGACCTGGAATCCTGCAGACCTGACCTGGAAACCTGCAGACCTGACCTGGAATCCTGCAGACCTGACCTGGAATACTGCAGACCTGACCAGGAAACCTACAGACCTGACCAGGAATACTGCAGACCTGACCTGGAATCCTGCAGACCTGACCGGGAAACCTACAGACCTGACCAGGAATATTGTAGACCTGACCAGGAATACTGCAGACCTGACCAGGAATCCTGCAGACCTGACCAGGAATCCTGCAGACCTGACCTGGAATCCTGCAGACCTGACCAGGAATCCTGCAGACCTGACCAGGAATACTGCAGACCTGACCTGGAATACTGCAGACCTGACCAGGAATCCTGCAGACCTGACCTGGAATCCTGCAGACCTGACCAGGAATCCTGCAGACCTGACCAGGAATATTGTAGACCTGACCAGGAATACTGCAGACCTGACCTGGAATCCTGCAGACCTGACCAGGAATATTGTAGACCTGACCAGGAATACTGCAGACCTGACTAGGAAACCTGCAGACCTGACCTGGAATACTGCAGACCTGACCAGGAAACCTGCAGACCTGACCAGGAATACTGCAGACCTGACCAGGAATACTGCAGACCTGACCAGGAAACCTGCAGACCTGACCAGGAATACTGCAGACCTGACCAGGAATACTGCAGACCTGACCTGGAATCCTGCAGACCTGACCGGGAAACCTACAGACCTGACCAGGAATATTGTAGACCTGACCAGGAATACTGCAGACCTGACCAGGAATCCTGCAGACCTGACCAGGAATCCTGCAGACCTGACCTGGAATCCTGCAGACCTGACCAGGAATCCTGCAGACCTGACCAGGAATACTGCAGACCTGACCTGGAATACTGCAGACCTGACCAGGAATCCTGCAGACCTGACCTGGAATCCTGCAGACCTGACCAGGAATCCTGCAGACCTGACCAGGAATATTGTAGACCTGACCAGGAATACTGCAGACCTGACCTGGAATCCTGCAGACCTGACCAGGAATATTGTAGACCTGACCAGGAATACTGCAGACCTGACTAGGAAACCTGCAGACCTGACCTGGAATACTGCAGACCTGACCAGGAAACCTGCAGACCTGACCAGGAATACTGCAGACCTGACCAGGAATACTGCAGACCTGACCTGGAATCCTGCAGACCTGACCTGGAAACCTGCAGACCTGACCTGGAATACTGCAGACCTGACCAGGAATCCTGCAGACCTGACCAGGAAACCTGCAGACCTGACCAGGAAACCTGCAGACCTGACCTGGAATCCTGCAGACCTGACCTGGAATCCTGCAGACCTGACCTGGAAACCTGCAGACCTGACCTGGAATCCTGCAGACCTGACCTGGAATACTGCAGACCTGACCAGGAAACCTGCAGACCTGACCTGGAATCCTGCAGACCTGACCGGGAAACCTACAGACCTGACCAGGAATACTGCAGACCTGACCTGGAATCCTGCAGACCTGACCGGGAAACCTACAGACCTGACCAGGAATACTGCAGACCTGACCTGGAATCCTGCAGACCTGACCGGGAAACCTACAGACCTGACCAGGAATATTGTAGACCTGACCAGGAATACTGCAGACCTGACCAGGAATCCTGCAGACCTGACCAGGAATCCTGCAGACCTGACCTGGAATCCTGCAGACCTGACCAGGAATCCTGCAGACCTGACCAGGAATACTGCAGACCTGACCTGGAATACTGCAGACCTGACCAGGAATCCTGCAGACCTGACCTGGAATCCTGCAGACCTGACCAGGAATCCTGCAGACCTGACCAGGAATATTGTAGACCTGACCAGGAATACTGCAGACCTGACCTGGAATCCTGCAGACCTGACCAGGAATATTGTAGACCTGACCAGGAATACTGCAGACCTGACTAGGAAACCTGCAGACCTGACCAGGAAACCTGCAGACCTGACCTGGAATACTGCAGACCTGACCAGGAAACCTGCAGACCTGACCAGGAATACTGCAGACCTGACCTGGAATCCTGCAGACCTGACCAGGAATCCTGCAGACCTGACCAGGAATCCTGCAGACCTGACCTGGAATCCTGCAGACCTGACCAGGAATCCTGCAGACCTGACCAGGAATATTGTAGACCTGACCAGGAATACTGGAGACCTGACCTGGAATCCTGCAGACCTGACCAGGAATATTGTAGACCTGACCAGGAATACTGCAGACCTGACTAGGAAACCTGCAGACCTGACCTGGAATACTGCAGACCTGACCAGGAAACCTGCAGACCTGACCTGGAATACTGCAGACCTGACCAGGAAACCTGCAGACCTGACCAGGAATACTGCAGACCTGACCTGGAATCCTGCAGACCTGACCAGGAATCCTGCAGACCTGACCAGGAATCCTGCAGACCTGACCTGGAATCCTGCAGACCTGACCAGGAATCCTGCAGACCTGACCTGGAATCCTGCAGACCTGACCAGGAATCCTGCAGACCTGACCAGGAATCCTGCAGACCTGACCTGGAATCCTGCAGACCTGACCAGGAATCCTGCAGACCTGACCTGGAATCCTGCAGACCTGACCAGGAATCCTGCAAACCTGACCTGGAATCCTGCAGACCTGACCAGGAATCCTGCAGACCTGACCTGGAATCCTGCAGACCTGACCAGGAATCCTGCAGACCTGACCTGGAATCCTGCAGACCTGACCAGGAATCCTGCAGACCTGACCTGGAATCCTGCAGACCTGACCAGGAATCCTGCAGACCTGACCTGGAATCCTGCAGACCTGACCAGGAATCCTGCAAACCTGACCTGGAATCCTGCAGACCTGACCAGGAATCCTGCAGACCTGACCTGGAATCCTGCAGACCTGACCTGGAATCCTGCAGACCTGACCAGGAATCCTGCAGACCTGACCTGGAATCCTGCAGACCTGACCAGGAATCCTGCAGACCTGACCTGGAATCCTGCAGACCTGACCAGGAATCCTGCAAACCTGACCTGGAATCCTGCAGACCTGACCAGGAATCCTGCAGACCTGACCTGGAATCCTGCAGACCTGACCTGGAATCCTGCAGACCTGACCAGGAATCCTGCAGACCTGACCAGGAATCCTGCAGACCTGACCTGGAATCCTGCAGACCTGACCAGGAATCCTGCAGACCTGACCTGGAATCCTGCAGACCTGACCAGGAATCCTGCAAACCTGACCTGGAATCCTGCAGACCTGACCAGGAATCCTGCAGACCTGACCTGGAATCCTGCAGACCTGACCTGGAATCCTGCAGACCTGACCAGGAATCCTGCAGACCTGACCAGGAATCCTGCAGACCTGACCTGGAATCCTGCAGACCTGGGTGGCGCTCATGGTTTAAACGTGTCGCATCTGGATGCAGAAACAACCGACAGAAAACAGCCTGTAGAGCCACAGCTGGAGGATCCACAGCTAGAAAGGGTTTTCTATAATGAGTGCTGCTGTCCCACAGTATTAGGCTGCCACCACCGTGCAGCTAGTAGAGAGGTGGTAGGTGTGGATGCCCCACCTTGACTGGTCCCAAAAACTCTCCAGTCCTTGTGAGCAAACAGCTGTTGGACCATAGCTGTGTCTCTGGTCCAGGGGGACAGCTGCTTGTCTCCATCCAGCCTGTGGACGTCACTCTGGGACAGGAGGTGTTTGTCTTCCTGTGGGGAGGGAGACACACGACGATGCTTTCCTTAATGGACACGTCCAGGTCCCAGCGGGTCTGCTTGGGATGTCTCATTAATAAAGCTGCAGTCCAAACTGGGGACACTGGTGTCTTAGGGACGATGAGGACAGGAACCGACTGGGTTCATAAGCAGCTATAATCAAAGCGTTTCCTCCTCCTCATCGTCACGTTCTTCTCCATGATGAAGACCTGGGTGATGTGAACCACACCTGGGCAGCTGGATGAGACGAGGTGCGAGACGTTGATGAATGGAAGCTGGACGCGTCTGAAGAGAGAAAGAAACTAATTTATTCATTTAATAAATGGTTAAATGAAACATTCATTAAGGGCAGAAAATGGCCCCCGTTCAGCTAAAAACATTTCAATATGCTGAGCTAATATTAAATCAGATTAACTCCGCAGACTGCTGCTTATCCACATCCTTGGCTTTTTGTTCGGTTGGTTCATTGCAGCCGTTAACCTCTCTGTGCTTCCTGTCGGCTTTTACCAGCAGAAAGCGTCAAACATAATCAGACGTTAATTAACTGTTTCAGAGCCGCTCCTCAGGGAGAGGAGGCTGCAGCTGAAGAGCTTCGCTAACCATTTATTCTGCACATCACATGAGACTAAAACGCTTATTAATAGATTCTGCATAGAAGGACTTTTATTGTTTAACCCAATTTTTAGGCTATTTTCTCTTGTTCTTCCATTAAAATGATCGGATGGAGCTTTGGATCCTGATTGGACCTCAGGTGAAGAACCGGGAAAACAGTTAAAGTTTAGGAAACTACAGCATATTAAACCTGGATATTGCAACATATGGCTGATGCTAATTTATTTAATTCAATAAGGAAAATATATAAAATATTACTATAATATTAAACTTTTGCTTCTCAGTCGATAATAATTGTTTATTTATTTGCCTTTTCATTTAAAATAAGGACCAGAGGAAATTAAGCCTGGATTTAAACTCTAACTTTAACCCTTTAAAAAGAGGTTAGCGTAGCTTAGCGTAGCTTAGCCCTGAGAGGCTAAATCCTTCCCTCTGCCTACATTCCCCAGAATGCCGAGCTGTTCTGGGTCAGAGTTCAGTGAATAAAAGATGAATATTGATCAGATGTTTATCATCAGGCTCATATTATTGTTGTTTTATTTTTCAGCCCAACCTAAAACAAAAAAATATTTTTTACAGTAAAAATGAAAATAAATCTTAAATAAATGAATAAATATTGAAGTAAATACATAATTTATAACATAAGATAAAAATGTGTTTTTAAGAAATAGATATTGTTTTATTCATTGGGTGTGTTTTAATTTTATGTGATATGTATTAATAATGTTTTACTAACATTTTGGCTGAAACTGCTCTCCGTACCTGTTACTGTTATTTTCATGAGTCCCTGAAGCATCATTTGATGGTTTGTTGAACTCATTTAGAATAAATAATGTTTTTCTAAAGCAAATAAATGGTTTTCCTTCTAATTATTGTTGCTCAGGAAGCATTTCTGCCAAATGAGCTCTTGGGTTATTTTAGAGGCTGATAATAAGACGGCAGAACAATTGGTCCCAGTTATTTACTGGGTTTTAACTGGTGAAGGGAAGCATGGTCATCAGGCAGACATTGAATGCATCACTTCTAGCTAATAAGCCTCATTCAGACGGACCTTCAGGAACTCCTGCAGAGTGGCCAGAAAAAGGAGACATTTCACACCAAGACGCATCGTTAGCAATCAGTCGGCATTATTTATGAATATTAAAATGCGCAATAATTCATAAACATCCACCTCCTTGATTGAGAAGGGCTGAATTATGCCATCATTTGAATAAAGCGCTGGAAGCTCAGCCACTTTGTGTGCTGCTTTGTTTCGTCTTGCTGTCTGTGTCTGGATGATAGAGGAAGCTAATTAAAATAATTCTTCATGTTCTAACTCTGTCTTTTAGCGACGCGCTCTCAGCGACGGGGCGGAAGCCCATCCAGTTAATTAGCCTTTATTAAAGAACTCATTACATTTGCAGTTCTTTGTGTTAGTCAGACCGTGGTGAGCAGCAGAATTAGCTGAACAGCACCGACAGGGAGGTCGTTAGCTAAAGACCTTCCTCACTTTGATTCAACAAGTTCACTTTCTACACCTGCTGCACCTGCTCCACCTGCTCCACCTACTGCTGCAGCTGTTCACCTGCTGCACCGCTGCTCCACCTGCTGCCCCACCACTGTCCACCCGCTGTTCCACCTGCTACACCTGTTAACCGCAGCAGAGGGCCTGATCTGGATCAATGGTTCCTACCATGAAACTGGAAGGAACATCTACCTGCTGAGAGCCTGAGGCTGCTCCACGTGCTCCACCTGCTCCAGCTGCTGCACTGCTCTTCCTGGTCCTTTAGGCATCCATAGGAGCAGCTGAAGGACCACAGTGTCACTGGAGGAGCTGCAGAGGTCAGCAAAAGACAGCAAATAATAATACCTCTAATCCTGTTTTTGGTGGAATTAGCATCATATGTTCATACAAAGAAACCCAGAAAACTGATAAATATCAAACCTCACCTGATAACAGTTCCACAACCAAACATGGTGGCAGTAGCATCATGATCAGGGTTTTTCAGAATCCAACCTGAACGCTAAATGAGGAAGATGAGGAGAGAAACGTTCTGCAGGTCAGTCCTGACAGTTCGGTGGCATTTTGTCTTTAAAAACTTCTCCAATTGAACCAATCTGCTCCCATGGTTTGACTCCTGCCGCCTCGTTACCACGGAGACCAGCGTGTTCTCCTGCTCTGCTCTATAGTTCACTCCCAGCTGATATAATATATTATCTTAATCCCCTGAGTTTATGATTGTTTTCTTATTCTTTGTCAGAGTTTTCCCCTTTTGGGACTCTGAGTTTATAGTTTTCAGTTATTCTGTTCTGTTGATCTTTGGTTTATTTTCTATTCTATTCCAGCAGTCTGTAGTTACTCTCTGCTGCCCCCTGCTGCTTGTTTCCTTTCCCCTTGGCTTCCTTCTAGTTAGTTCTATTCACACCTGCTCCATATTCAGCTCATCAGTCCATCCTTTGTTTTGTTCCCCTCATATACTCCACCTCTGCAGTCACTCAGGGCTGCTTCCTTCTTGCTTCCTCATCTCTGCCTCCCATGTACCCCTGATGTTTTCTGCTTTTTTGGTTCTTTGTATTTTTGCGTTTGATGTCTGGCTCAGTTGCCCCATTAAATCTACAAGACCTCATCTCTGCTTCACTCATCTCTGCATTTAGGTCCTCAAGCAACTTCACCCCCCATTTCTGATATTGTTGGATTTCCTGACAGAGACTCTGAATAAAATGCATTTTGTATCATTTTGCAGTGTTTGCTTCTCCATCCAATCAGCAGACGGAAAAATCCACCCCCCCCAACACCAGGAGTCCATCTTGTCTCCAGCTCCACCCTCCACTAAGCTCCTCCACTGCCAACAGTCTGTGTTGCTTTAAATTAGCTGTTATCTCCTTTTGCTGATGAAAACATCTAAACTAATCTTTGAAATAACGACCACCTTCTGCCTTCAGAGAGAGAGATCAGTATCGGTTCTAAAATCCTCACCTGGGATTAATGCCACTGTTGTTTCCAACCTTTACAGTGGAGCGCCTGTGGAGGAGAAGTCATCCGCAGTTCATTGCATTTATCTAAAGATCTTCTTTCAGACAGAAACCTTCGTCTCCGACCTGATCACTGAAAGCAGAAATAATCCTGAGGAGTAATTTCACATCGTGAGGAAAATAGTTAGGCTGCTTCTCCTGATGGTCCCGACTCTGAACAACTGATCCCGATCTGCCTGCCTAACTTCACTACAGTTACTTTATTAAAACTATTCTATTAAATAAAAGTGAAACTAGACAGTTTGTTCACCTGAAAAACAGGTAACTATGGAAACTCTCCGTCCTTCAGAATCTGGGTTCAGATTTACCATGACTGCAGTTTCCATGAGGCCGCCGGCAGGATCAGGACCAGATCAGACTGTAAGGGATTCTGGACGGTCCAACACCAGAACATCCCAGAACCGCTATGTCAGCATTCAGTCCAGTGAGTCCAGTCCAGTGAATCCAGTCAGTTTAGTCAAGTCCAGTTACTCCAGGAATTCCAGTTCAATCAGTCCAATCCAGTAAGTTCAGGCTAGTCCAGTTAGTCCTGTCCAGTGAATCCAGTCCAGTCCATTGAGTCCAGTCTACCTGAGTCCAGCTGCGGTTGCAGGAACAGGGACCACCCGAAGAGAAGTTTTTGTAGGTTCTCACTCTTTCCAGGATTTTTAAAGCTAAACTTTTTGGCTCATAAATCTTTTTCTATTTTCCAGCAAAAACATTATTTTTCTCCTTTGCTTTTTTTTGTTTTTGTTTTTTTCTTGTTAAATTAGTGAACGTTATTGGGTTGATTTTAGTGTGAAATTTCCCAGAACTCGTCCTTTTTTTAGCGTTTGATGCAGGAGATTTGAAAAGGAAGCTAAAGCTAACCCACCGGCCGTTTCCAGTCTGAAAAAAGTTTGGATCCGTTTCTTAACGGATGGAAAGGAAAAAGTAAAACGAGCTGCAGAAACAGAATCAGTGATTGTTTAATAAAGAGCAGCAGAGCGTTAATGACTGCAGTATTCCTGCTAATGAACAGAGGAGGGAAGAATTCCCAAATATTGGATTTAAGAAACATTAAAGCTGTTTGATCAGAGCTTCACTCTGATAAAAGGAAAAAAGGAAAATGCCGGAAATCTGCTCCTCAAAGTATTTAAATTAACAGAGTAAAGCTCAGCAGGCAGTCACCTTCCTCTGACTTTTACCTGAGATGAGTTAAAGACCAGAGACCGGACCGGACTAGACTGGACTGGAGCAGACTGGAACAAAACCGGACCGAACCAGACCGGATTGGACCAGACCAGACAAGTCTAGACCGGACTGGACCAGACTGGACCAGACTGGACCAGACTGGACTGGGTCAGACCTACATTGCTTTGATGTAGACTCAGTCTCCCAGACGGAGACCTCCCAGATAGAGACCTCCCAGATAGAGACCTCCCAGATGGAGACCTCCCAGATGGAGACCTCCCAGAGAGAGACCTCCCAGAGAGAGACCTCCCAGATAGAGACCTCCCAGATGGAGACCTCCCAGATGGAGACCTCCCAGAGAGAGACCTCCCAGAGAGAGACCTCCCAGATAGAGACCTCCTAGACAGAGACCTCCCAGAGGGAGACCTCCCAGATAGAGACCTACCAGACAGAGACCTTCCAGATAGAGACCTCCCAGACAGAGACCTCCCAGAGAGAGACCTCCCAGATAGAGACCTCCTAGACAGAGACCTCCCAGAGGGAGACCTCCCAGATAGAGACCTCCCAGATAGAGACCTCCTAGACAGAGACCTCCCAGAGAGAGACCTCCCAGATAGAGACCTCCTAGACAGAGACCTCCCAGACAGAGACCTTCCAGAGGGAGACCTCCCAGATAGAGACCTCCTAGACAGAGACCTCCCAGAGAGAGACCTCCCAGATAGAGACCTCCTAGACAGAGACCTCCCAGACAGAGACCTTCCAGAGGGAGACCTCCCAGATGGAGACCTCCCAGAGAGAGACCTCCCAGACAGAGACCTCCCAGAGAGAGACCTCCCAGATAGAGACCTCCTAGACAGAGACCTCCCAGACAGAGACCTCCCAGAGAGAGACCTCCCAGATGGAGACCTCCCAGAGAGAGACCTCCCAGACAGAGACCTCCCAGAGAGAGACCTCCCAGATAGAGACCTCCTAGACAGAGACCTCCCAGAGGGAGACCTCCCAGATAGAGACCTACCAGACAGAGACCTTCCAGATAGAGACCTCCCAGACAGAGACCTCCCAGAGAGAGACCTCCCAGATAGAGACCTCCTAGACAGAGACCTCCCAGAGGGAGACCTCCCAGATAGAGACCTCCCAGACAGAGACCTCCCAGAGAGAGACCTCCCAGATAGAGACCTCCTAGACAGAGACCTCCCAGATAGAGACCTCCCAGATAGAGACCTCCTAGACAGAGACCTCCCAGACAGAGACCTCCCAGAGAGAGACCTCCCAGATAGAGACCTCCTAGACAGAGACCTCCCAGACAGAGACCTTCCAGACAGAGACCTCCCAGAGAGAGACCTCCCAGATAGAGACCTCCTAGACAGAGACCTCCCAGAGGGAGACCTCCCAGATAGAGACCTCCCAGATAGAGACCTCCCAGATAGAGACCTCCTAGACAGAGACCTCCCAGAGGGAGACCTCCCAGATAGAGACCTCCCAGATAGAGACCTCCCAGATAGAGACCTCCTAGACAGAGACCTCCCAGACAGAGACCTCCCAGAGAGAGACCTCCCAGATAGAGACCTCCTAGACAGAGACCTCCCAGAGAGAGACCTCCCAGATAGAGACCTCCTAGACAGAGACCTCCCAGACAGAGACCTCCCAGAGAGAGACCTCCCAGATAGAGACCTCCTAGACAGAGACCTCCCAGAGGGAGACCTCCCAGACAGAGACCTCCCAGAGGGAGACCTCCCAGAGAGAGACCTCCCAGAGAGAGACCTCCCAGATAGAGACCTCCTAGACAGAGACCTCCCAGAGAGAGACCTCCCAGATAGAGACCTCCTAGACAGAGACCTTCCAGACAGAGACCTCCCAGAGAGAGACCTCCCAGATAGAGACCTCCTAGACAGAGACCTCCCAGAGGGAGACCTCCCAGATAGAGACCTACCAGACAGAGACCTCCCAGACAGAGACCTCCCAGAGGGAGACCTCCCAGAGAGAGACCTCCCAGAGAGAGACCTCCCAGATAGAGACCTCCTAGACAGAGACCTCCCAGATAGAGACCTACCAGACAGAGACCTTCCAGACAGAGACCTCCCAGATAGAGACCTCCCAGATAGAGACCTCCCAGATAGAGACCTCCCAGACAGAGACCTCCCAGAGGAAGACCTCCCAGATAGAGACCTACCAGACAGAGACCTCCCAGATAGAGACCTCCCAGACGGAGACCTCCCAGATAGAGACCTCCCAGACAGAGACCTCCCAGAGAGAGACCTCCCAGATAGAGACCTCCCAGATAGAGACCTCCCAGATAGAGACCTCCCAGATAGAGACCTCCTAGACAGAGACCTCCTAGACAGAGACCTCCCAGAGGGAGACCTCCCAGATAGAGACCTACCAGACAGAGACCTTCCAGATAGAGACCTCCCAGACAGAGACCTCCCAGAGAGAGACCTCCCAGATAGAGACCTCCTAGACAGAGACCTCCCAGAGGGAGACCTCCCAGATAGAGACCTCCCAGATAGAGACCTCCCAGATAGAGACCTCCTAGACAGAGACCTCCCAGACAGAGACCTCCCAGAGAGAGACCTCCCAGATAGAGACCTCCTAGACAGAGACCTCCCAGACAGAGACCTCCCAGACAGAGACCTCCCAGAGAGAGACCTCCCAGATAGAGACCTCCTAGACAGAGACCTCCCAGAGGGAGACCTCCCAGATAGAGACCTCCCAGATAGAGACCTCCTAGACAGAGACCTCCCAGAAGGAGACCTCCCAGACAGAGACCTCCCAGACAGAGACCTCCCAGAGAGAGACCTCCCAGATAGAGACCTCCTAGACAGAGACCTCCCAGAGAGAGACCTCCCAGATAGAGACCTCCTAGACAGAGACCTCCCAAAGGGAGACCTCCCAGACAGAGACCTTCCAGACAGAGACCTCCCAGAGAGAGACCTCCCAGATAGAGACCTCCTAGACAGAGACCTCCCAGAGGGAGACCTCCCAGACAGAGACCTCCCAGAGGGAGACCTCCCAGAGAGAGACCTCCCAGAGAGAGACCTCCCAGATAGAGACCTCCTAGACAGAGACCTCCCAGATAGAGACCTACCAGACAGAGACCTTCCAGACAGAGACCTCCTAGACAGAGACCTCCCAGATAGAGACCTCCCAGATAGAGACCTCCCAGAGGAAGACCTACCAGACAGAGACCTCCCAGAGGGAGACCTCCCAGACGGAGACCTCCCAGATAGAGACCTCCTAGACAGAGACCTCCCAGAGGGAGACCTCCCAGAGAGAGACCTCCCAGATAGAGACCTCCTAGACAGAGACCTCCCAGATAGAGACCTCCCAGATAGAGACCTCCCAGAGGAAGACCTACCAGACAGAGACCTACCAGACAGAGACCTCCCAGATAGAGACCTCCCAGATAGAGACCTCCCAGAGGAAGACCTACCAGACAGAGACCTCCCAGACAGAGACCTCCCAGAGGGAGACCTCCCAGAGAGAGACCTCCCAGATAGAGACCTCCCAGACAGAGACCTCCCAGAGGGAGACCTCCCAGAGGGAGATCTCCAAGATGGAGACATCCCAGTTAGAGACCTCCCAGTTAGAGACCTCCCAGATAGAGACCTCCTAGACAGAGACCTCCCAGAGGGAGACCTCCCAGAGGGAGATCTCCAAGATGGAGACATCCCAGTTAGAGACCTCCCAGAGAGAGACCTCCCAGAGAGAGATCTCCAAGATGGAGACATCCCAGACAGAGCCCTCCCAGATGGAGACATCCTAGACAGAGCCCTCCTAGACATAGACCTCCCAGAGAGAGATCTCCAAGATTGAGACCTCCCAGAGGGAGACCTCCCAGACAGAGACCTCCCAGAGGGAGACCTCCCAGACAGAGATCTCCAAGATGGAGACATCCCAGACAGAGTCCTCCCAGATGGAGACATCCTAGACAGAGTCCTCCCAGATGGAGACATCCCAGACAGAGTCCTCCTAGACATAGACCTCCCAGAGGGAGACCTCCCAGACAGAGATCTCCAAGATGGAGACATCCCAGACAGAGTCCTCCCAGATGGAGACATCCTAGACAGAGTCCTCCCAGATGGAGACCTCCCAGATGGAGACATCCCAGACAGAGTCCTCCCAGATGGAGACATCCCAGACAGAGCCCTCCTAGACATAGACCTCCCAGAGAGAGATCTCCAAGATTGAGTCCTCCCAGATTGAGACCTCCCAGATGGAGACATCCCAGATGGAGACATCCCAGATGGAGACCTCCCAGATGGAGACCTCCCAGATGGAGACATCCCAGATGGAGACCTCCCAGATGGAGACCTCCCAGATGGAGACCTCCCAGATGGAGACATCCCAGATGGAGACCTCCCAGTTTCATCCAAATGCTGTTCAGATGATGAGGCTGGAGGTCTGTAACAGCAGGCTGGTGTGCATCAGCATCAGCTCCTACAAAGCAGGCTTTTCATTTCCCCTCTGATATTAATATCCGCCCGCAGACGAACAGGCTGAATGTGAGCTTTCATTATCTGCCCTCAGGCTGCTGTGGAGATCACTTCTGCTGATGAAAACACAACCAGATAATGAAGAAATGCTGCAGATCTGGTTCCCAAAACAGACTGGAAACGTACCTGCAGCAGGTAGATGTAAATGCGACTGCTTACTCTGACTGGAACATCAAACTTGTTTCCTCCATTGATGCAAAGAGCTTTTAGAACTATCTACTGAAGAAAGTCCGTCAGACGGACTAAAACTGGTAGTTGGTTCCACAGGAGAGGAGCCTGATAACTAAAAGATCTGCCTCCCATTCTACTTTTAGAAATTCTAGGAACCACTAGTAAACCTGCAGATTGAGAGCGAAGTGCTCTGTTAGGAACATAAGGAACAATCAGATCTCTGATATCAGATGGAGCTTGGCCATTTAAGGCTTTATATGTGAGAAGGAGGATTTTAAATTCTATTCTTGATTTAACAGGAAGCCAATGAAGAGAAGCCAGGATAGGAGAGATATGATCTCTCTTTTTCATTTTCATCAGAACTCTGGCTGCAGCATTTTGGATCAGCTGAAGGCTTTTAACTACAGTTTGTGGACTTCCTGATAGTAAAGAATTACAATAGTCCAGCCTTGAAGTAACAAATGCATGGACTAGTTTCTCAGCATCACCCCTGGACAGGAGATTGCTCATTTCTGCAATATTCCTCAGATGAAAGAAGGAAATTTTAGAAACCTCTTTGATCTGGGATTTAAATGACAGGTCCTGATCAAAAATAACACCAAGATTTTTTACTTTATTATCTGAAATCAGTTTAATCCAAATGAAGTGAATTCTGAGCAGCTAATAGATAAACAATAAATTAATCAGATTATCATATAAAAACCAGATTTAATTATTTATAGTATTACCTTTAATTATAAAAGGGTACAAATAATTGTATCTTTATTTGCCTTATTTTACATCTCATTATTAAAGACTCATCATTTATTTATATTTATTTTTTTTTTACCTATATTAGATTTTTTATTTTTTTTAAATTAACCTCTTATAAAGATCCAGACCTGAAAGATGTATATTCAGCTGATTTCCAGCATTATAGACCTTCCTGATGTCTGCAGAGCATCTGGAAAATAAACTGCAGCTTTAGATTTTAAAGATTTATTTATAGGAAAAATATAAAATGATGATTATTATTGTTTTTAAACTTATCTGATCATAAATCATCCTTTAAATGTAGCTGCTCTTCCTGTATGAACCAGAGGGGGCAGCAGAGTTCAGCTAATATGCCTCCTGCTCTGCTCCGGGATTCCTGCTCCGGGTTTTCCCGCCATCCACCTCCAACTAGCGGCTTCATTCTCTCTCTCTCTCTCTCTCTCTCTCTCTCTCTCCCCAGCTGGATGTTTCTAAAGGGAAAAAGGAGAGAGACCCCCCCCTCCTCCCCCTGCTCCTCCTGCTCCTCCTGCTCCCTCAGTCCTGCCGGCAGACGGAGCAGACCTCCGGGAAGGCAGCGCGGATCGCGGCGCTGCTGCAGCTGAGGAAGAGGAGGAGCAGGAATGATGAAGAATCAGAGGAACTTCTCTCCTTCCTCCTCCTGAACCTCCTGATTGGCTCTGAGCTTTGCTTCCTTTTCTTTTTGGAGGAATTTGAGGAGCAGAGAGGTTGTTTTCTGCATCCTCCTCTTCCTCCTCCTGCCCTGTTTCATGTGGTCTCACTGACAGCTGGACTCTGCAGGATCTGGGAGAACCTTCTGGATCAGCTTTCCTCCTGACCTCGGAGCGTCCAGCATGGAGCTGGGAGAAGATGGATGTAGTGGAGATGCTTGGAGGCTGCTGGATGGGCTGAGGATGAGGAGGAGGAGGACAGGAGGAGGCTACCTGCTGCTCTGCCTGCTGCTGGCGGCACGCGACTCAGCCCAGGGTGAGGAGCACAGTCTGAGAGGGAGATGATGGTTCTACTGGTTCTGATGGTTCTGCTGGTTCTGATTGTTCTGCTGGTTCTGCTGGTTCTGCTGGTGCTGATTGTTCTGCTGGTTCTGCTGGTGCTGATTGTTCTGCTGGTTCTGATTGTTCTGCTGGTTCTGATGGTTCTGATTGTTCTGCTGGTTCTGATGGTTCTGCTGGTGCTGATTGTTCTGCTGGTTCTGCTGCAGCAGGGAGAACCTCAGCCTGTTCTGGACCAACCAGCTTGGATGGAGCGGGTCCCAGTGGCACCTCCACCAATGTCTCATGGGGGGGGGGGGCAGATGGGGCCACTAAAGATGTTGGGGGGGCCACTGACACTAAAAGCCATCATTTCAGGGTTTAATCTACTATAGAGGTAAACCTGCCTGTAGAAATCAGAAGACTTCAGGAAGCAGCTCCTCAGGTCCTTCTTCAATGACTGGTTTTTAATGTTACGTCACTGGCAGAATGGGAGGGAATGATAAACTGATGCAATACAATTTACACAGGTGAGTGGGGCGGCCAGCGGGGGGCCAGTGGGGCGGCCAGTGGGCGGCCAGCGGGTGACCAGTGGGGCGGCCAGTGGGCGGCCAGCGGGGGGGCCAGTGGGGCGGCCAGTGGGCGGGCACCCCATGTAGCTGTCCTCCAGCAGTGCCTGAGCAGCCAGGCGATTGGGTAACTGTACGCAGAAAGCGTAGTCGTGGATCTCTGCCCACTGGTCACCACCAACCCGTTCACCTTTCTAACCGGTTTTCCCCACTCAGTGACACACCCACTGAGAAGCCCACTCTGGTGATTGGCAGCTCCATAGGCAGAAACGTGGCGTTAGAGACACCAGGGACCATAGTCAAATGTTTGCCGGGGGCCAGAACGGGCGACATCAAATCCTACCTGAAACTACTGGCTAAGGATAAGGTTAAATACAGTAAGATTGTTATTCACGCTGGTGGTAATGACACCCGGTTACGCCGATCGGAGGTCACTAAAATTAGTGTTGCTTCGGTGTGTAAGTTTGCCAAAAAAATGTGGGACTCTGTAATTTTCTCTGGTCCCCTCCCTGATCTGACCAGTGATGACATGTTTAGCCGCATGTCGTCATTCAACCGCTGGTTGTCTAGGTGGTGCCCTGAAAACAACGTGGGCTACATTAATAATTGGCAATCCTTTTGGGGAAAGCCTGGTCTGATTCGGAGAGACGGCATCCATCCCACTTTGGATGGTGCAGCTCTTCTTTCTAGGAATCTGGCCACATTTATTAGTCCTCCAAAACCCTGACCCCCCAGGGTGCAGACCAGGAAGCAGAGTTGTAGTTTAACACACATCTCTGCAGCTTCTCTACTGTTACCCACTCTTTACTCCATCCAGACAAGGCCACTTTATTTTTATAACTCAGTTCAGTGCAAG
The DNA here is from genome assembly GCF_016077235.1 of Cyprinodon tularosa. NCBI lineage: Eukaryota > Metazoa > Chordata > Actinopteri > Cyprinodontiformes > Cyprinodontidae > Cyprinodon > Cyprinodon tularosa. Next base: position 125,349 of record NW_024037840.1, on the reverse strand, counting down.
GACGATTCAAAGTGCTTTACACAAATTAAATTAATAAAACAGAAGCAAAAGAAAACCAGGATTAAAAGCAAATAAAAAGAAACTGGATAAAAATCTCTCTCCTTTTTCCTCGTCTATGAAAGCAAACATGATTGAATGTTTTCAGGATGGTTCTGGGCGTGTTCCCATGGTGCTGGTCGCTCTTATTCCCAGAAGGTATCAGACGGGCGCCGTTTGGTTCCGACCGGCTGCCTTCCTCTCCTTCACCTGCTCCCATGTTTGGAGAGGAGGATGAAAGCCCTGAGGGGATCGATAGGTCCTGAACCGCGCCGCCATCAGTAAGGAGGCATCGATCCTCCAACCGCCCGCCTGATGCTCCAACAGCTGCTGATGGAGGAAGCTGCCATTTTCCTGCTGACCATCAGAATATTGATCCTGAAGAGGATGATGAGGATGATGATGGTGCTGAGGAAGATGATGATGATGATGTTGATGATGGTCATGAGGAAGATGATGATGATGATGGTGTTGATGATGATGAGGAAGATGATGATGATGATGTTGATGATGGTCATGAGGAAGATGATGATGATGATGATGGTGTTGATGATGATGAGGAAGATGATGATGATGATGTTGATGATGGTCATGAGGAAGATGATGATGAGGAAGATGATGAAGATATCGATGATGAAGATGATGATGATGTTGATGATGGTCATGAGGAAGATGATGATGAGGAAGATGATGATGAGGAAGATGAGGAAGATGATGATGATGTTGATGATGGTCATGAGGAAGATGATGATGAGGAAGATGATGAAGATATCGATGATGAAGATGATGATGATGTTGATGATGGTCATGAGGAAGATGATGATGATGATGATGGTGATGATGATGGTGATGAAGATGATGATGATGTGATGAAGATGATGAAGTTGATAATGATGATGATGCTGATATTGATGATGAAGATGCTGGTGATGAAGATGATGATGATGGTGATTGGCAGGAAACATTACAGCTAAATTCTGATTATGAACAATACTCATGAACAGGAGTAAAGAACAGGAAGTTGGAGATATATGGAGTTGGTCAGTCTGTAGACTGCTGGTTGGAGTGGAGATATATGGAGTTGGTCAGTCTGTAGACTGCTGGTTGGAGAGGAGATAGATGGAGTTGGTCAGTCTGTAGACTGCTGGTTGGAGAGGAGATAGCTGGAGTTGGTCAGTCTGTAGACTGCTGGTTGGAGAGGAGATAGATGGAGTTGGTCAGTCTGTAGACTGCTGGTTGGAGAGGAGATAGCTGGAGTTGGTCAGTCTGTAGACTGCTGGTTGGAGTGGAGATATATGGAGTTGGTCAGTCTGTAGACTGCTGGTTGGAGAGGAGATAGATGGAGTTGGTCAGTCTGTAGACTGCTGGTTGGAGAGGAGATAGCTGGAGTTGGTCAGTCTGTAGACTGCTGGTTGGAGAGGAGATAGATGGAGTTGGTCAGTCTGTAGACTGCTGGTTGGAGTGGAGATAGATGGAATTGGTCAGTCTGTAGACTGCTGGTTGGAGTGGAGATAGATGGAGTTGGTCAGTCTGTAGACTGCTGGTTGGAGAGGAGATAGATGGAGTTGGTCAGTCTGTAGACTGCTGGTTGGAGTGGAGATAGATGGAATTGGTCAGTCTGTAGACTGCTGGTTGGAGTGGAGATAGATGGAGTTGGTCAGTCTGTAGACTGCTGGTTGGAGAGGAGATAGATGGAGTTGGTCAGTCTGTAGACTGCTGGCTGGAGTGGAGATAGATGGAGTTGGTCAGTCTGTAGACTGCTGGTGGAGTGGAGATAGATGGAATTGGTCAGTCTGTAGACTGCTGGTTGGAGAGGAGATAGATGGAGTTGGTCAGTCTGTAGACTGCTGGTTGGAGAGGAGATAGATGGAGTTGGTCAGTCTGTAGACTGCTGGTTGGAGAGGAGATAGATGGAGTTGGTCAGTCTGTAGACTGCTGGTTGGAGTGGAGATAGATGGAGTTGGTCAGTCTGTAGACTGCTGGCTGGAGTGGAGATAGATGGAGTTGGTCAGTCTGTAGACTGCTGGTTGGAGAGGAGATAGATGGAGTTGGTCAGTCTGTAGACTGCTGGTTGGAGAGGAGATAGATGGAGTTGGTCAGTCTGTAGACTGCTGGTTGGAGTGGAGATAGATGGAGTTGGTCAGTCTGTAGACTGCTGGTTGGAGAGGAGATAGATGGAGTTGGTCAGTCTGTAGACTGCTGGTTGGAGTGGAGATAGATGGAGTTGGTCAGTCTGTAGACTGCTGGTTGGAGTGGAGATAGATGGAGTTGGTCAGTCTGTAGACTGCTGGCTGGAGTGGAGATAGATGGAGTTGGTCAGTCTGTAGACTGCTGGTTGGAGAGGAGATAGATGGAGTTGGTCAGTCTGTAGACTGCTGGTTGGAGTGGAGATAGATGGAATTGGTCAGTCTGTAGACTGCTGGTTGGAGAGGAGATAGATGGAGTTGGTCAGTCTGTAGACTGCTGGCTGGAGAGGAGATAGATGGAGTTGGTCAGTCTGTAGACTGCTGGTTGGAGTGGAGATAGATGGAATTGGTCAGTCTGTAGACTGCTGGTTGGAGTGGAGATAGATGGAGTTGGTCAGTCTGTAGACTGCTGGTTGGAGAGGAGATAGATGGAATTGGTCAGTCTGTAGACTGCTGGTTGGAGAGGAGATAGATGGAGTTGGTCAGTCTGTAGACTGCTGGTTGGAGTGGAGATGGATGGAGTTGGTCAGTCTGTAGACTGCTGGCTGGAGTGGAGATAGATGGAGTTGGTCAGTCTGTAGACTGCTGGTTGGAGAGGAGATAGATGGAGTTGGTCAGTCTGTAGACTGCTGGCTGGAGTGGAGATAGATGGAGTTGGTCAGTCTGTAGACTGCTGGCTGGAGTGGAGATGGATGGAGTTGGTCAGTTTGTAGACTGCTGGTTGGAGTGGAGATAGATGGAGCTGGTCAGTCTGTAGACTGCTGGTTGGAGAGGAGATAGATGGAGTTGGTCAGTCTGTAGACTGCTGGCTGGAGTGGAGATAGATGGAGTTGGTCAGTCTGTAGACTGCTGGTTGGAGTGGAGATAGATGGAGTTGGTCAGTCTGTAGACTGCTGGTTGGAGAGGAGATAGATGGAGTTGGTCAGTCTGTAGACTGCTGGTTGGAGTGGAGATAGATGGAATTGGTCAGTCTGTAGACTGCTGGTTGGAGAGGAGATAGATGGAGTTGGTCAGTCTGTAGACTGCTGGCTGGAGAGGAGATAGATGGAGTTGGTCAGTCTGTAGACTGCTGGTTGGAGTGGAGATAGATGGAATTGGTCAGTCTGTAGACTGCTGGTTGGAGTGGAGATAGATGGAGTTGGTCAGTCTGTAGACTGCTGGTTGGAGAGGAGATAGATGGAATTGGTCAGTCTGTAGACTGCTGGTTGGAGAGGAGATAGATGGAGTTGGTCAGTCTGTAGACTGCTGGTTGGAGTGGAGATGGATGGAGTTGGTCAGTCTGTAGACTGCTGGCTGGAGTGGAGATAGATGGAGTTGGTCAGTCTGTAGACTGCTGGTTGGAGAGGAGATAGATGGAGTTGGTCAGTCTGTAGACTGCTGGCTGGAGTGGAGATAGATGGAGTTGGTCAGTCTGTAGACTGCTGGCTGGAGTGGAGATGGATGGAGTTGGTCAGTTTGTAGACTGCTGGTTGGAGTGGAGATAGATGGAGTTGGTCAGTCTGTAGACTGCTGGCTGGAGAGACGGTCTGCTGAGCTTTATGGGGAGATCCAGTGGACTGCGTGAGTTGATACTAGAGCTTCACTCAGGGACCTGGAAGATGGAAGTACAGCTGGATAAACAGGCTGAGAGAACCTGTCCATGATGAGCAAGCATGAGGCGACAGTGGAGAGGAAAAACTCCCCGTTGGGAGAAACCTCTGGCAGAACCAGGCTCCACATGGCGGTCTTCTGCTGGACCGGTTGAAATGAGACGCGGAGCGCAGTAAGAGTCCAGGAGGAATGAAGCTTTAGCTACGATGGTGGAGGAGGAGCTGGGGGGGGGGGGGGACTAACGGGGTCGTCTGAATAGAAGTCCGCCATAACGCCACGGCTAGCTGCGCTTTGGGTAGCAGACTGAGTCCTGGATTGGAGACCTTTGAAGATGAACTCTGGATGCTGATTGGTCTTCATGGAGGTGCGGTCCAGAGCTGATTGGCCTGTTAGAGGCGGAGGAGGGGAAATTATTTAGTTTCTTCAGTTGAACTTTAATCTCGGCTTCATTTCCTGCAGGATATTAAAAATCATGGAAGCATGTTTTAAAGCTGTAGGAGCCAAATCAGGCTCTGGGGGCCCCTGGGTCTAGGGATCCTCCTGATGGGCGTTTAGTTGGCCCTGATTTGGGCTCCATTAATGTGGACGTGTTTCATTATTCAGCAGGAGGAAGCGTGATGTGAGTAATTAAGCGGAAGTTCTTCCTGGCCGTCCTCTGCTGTCTGTATTTAACATCTTCTGCTCGGCTCTGACGTTGCATCCATTATTCATGATGAGGAACCTGCTCCTACCTGCCTCAGGAGCTCCTGCCGCCTCCTCACCTTTAAATCCTCCTCACTAAAGCTCCTGCAGGCTTTCACTCTAATTAGCTTTAACTTATATCCTCCTCCTCCTCCTCCTCCCTTCTTCTGCTCCTCTCCGTTTTCTTTGCTTTTAAAGTAGCAGGACTGAGAAACACAAGGAAGTATCTGCTGGTCAGAGCGTCATGGTTGAACATGTGACCTGGTCGCTCTGAGATGTTTGTTTCTGTTGGAGTCTTTGATTATTTCTTTATTTCTTTATTGATTGTTTATTTCAGATCCCATGAATATTGATCTAGAAAGACGTTAATCTGGTTAAACTGGAAGTTTCATCCTCAGCCTTCATCCTGGTTCAGGACGTCGGCGCCTTCAGTTCAAACCTGACGTCTCTCTGCTGACCTGGAAAATGTTAACATTTGTTTAGCAGATTGGAAAGTCACAGCAGCTCCAGCTGAGCCGGGGGCCCTGTGTCGAGCCAGGGGCCCCGGTACCCAGTGGGGGACGGTGGTTTCCTCCTGGAGGAGGCTGCAGCCTGGCTGCTGACATCAGCGATGGTGGATCTCAGTGATCAAACATCTCATAAAGTTCGCTCCAGTTTTCATGAATCCATTAACATGGAGGCAGTTAAACAGATAAACATCTAAGCTCTGAATGAAAATGTTATAAATTCAATCTATATATATTATAAATTGACATTAACTAAACATTATAATTAAACATATGGGGGAGTGCTCCCCGAGCGGCGCACAATGGCAGCCCACTGCTCCCCGAGGGGAGGGGTTAAATGCAGAAAGAGAATTTTTCCAATGTGAGATGAATATAGTGAAGCAGAATGATGAAAAAGGGGTCCCTATGTCCTCCAGCAGTCTAAGCCTATAGCAGCAGAACTATAGAGATAGCTCGGGATAACCTGAGCCACTCTAACTAGAAGCTTTATCTAAAAGGAAAGTTTTAAGTCTAGCCTTAAAAGTAGACAGGGTGTCTGCCTCATGGACTAAAACTGGTAGTTGGTTCCACAGGAGAGGAGCCTGAGAACTAAAAGATCTGCCTCCCATTCTACTTTTAAAAATTCTAGGAACCACTAGTAAACCTGCAGATTGAGAACGAAGTGCTCTGTTAGGAACATAAGGAACAATCAGTAACTCTGTTCTTCAGCTGTTCTGGATGTTCCTCAGATGGGAACTTGTTGGCCAGCTTCATGTTGTAGGACAGGTTCTCTCTTGCCTGTTGTCCTTTCGTTTCTCCTCTGAGGAGCCTGAATCAGGAGCCTTTAATTGCAGCTCCTGCAGGAGGCGCAGCTCCTCTGAAACAAATTCTGCAAACATCTTTCTGTTTTACATCTCATTGAATTTTTCCCCAGACGTCCCGCCTCCTTTATTGAGGCTTTTATTTCCCCTCAGGTCTGGAACCGTCTGCAGGACGACTCGCATTAAACAGACCATAAATGATCTCGATGTTTCAGCTTATTAAAGATAAAGCATCAGGAATGGAAGCCATCAAAGTTTCAGTGATTGAATCAAAGCTGATTCCAGTTGAGAAACGAACCTCCTGCTGATATTTCTGCCACCGAGGGAAGTGATCCACGACCAACCAACGCTGACAGCTGATTGGCTGCTGATCCAGCGGTTGTTCTCCTAGATGGACGGTGGTGTCAGAGAAGCCTGGAGACGCTGATGGTTCCCAGTCCACCCAGTAGTGGAGCAGGGATCATTGGATCAGCTGTGGCTACTGGACTCAGGGTTCTGATGTTAGGCCAAGTGGATCCATCCAGGTTCTGCTGGGAGTCCAGTTAGATGCTGTGGAGCCAAACTTCCCAGTAATCCACCCAGTAGATCGATGCTAACTGTCCTACAAGTTCTCCATCCATGGATCCCTCATCCTGTCACTAAACTGGCAGCATTCCAGTTGACCCAGTAAGCATGTGGTGACAGTGGAGAGGAACCAGAATAGAAACCTTAATCAGAACCAGGTTTGGTTTGTGTGACCAGATTGGGACTGGAAGAGATGGAAAGGAGACGCGGTTCAGACCAGGGATACTTTCTACCAGACAGAGTTATCCTGGAGCGATGGCCGCCTGCTGACCTACAGCGCCTAGCAACAGGTGGGGGAGGGATACCACAGACCAGGCTGCCAGGGGGAGGCGCATGGTGAGGGAGGGGGGGGGCAGATTAGCATTTAGCACCTTTAGCTAACACATGTCTGCTGCTGTTTGTGAAACACAGACTGATTAAAGAGAAAAACTGCAGACATCAGCAGCTCGGCAGGTCTGCAGGTCTGCAGGTTTGCAGGTCTGCAGGTCTGCAGGTCTGCAGGTCTGCAGGTTTGCAGGTTTGCAGGTCTGCAGGTTTGCAGGTTTGCAGGTCTGCAGGTCTGCAGGTCTGCAGGTCTGCATGTTTGCAGGTCTGCAGGTCTGCAGGTCTGCATGTTTGCAGGTCTGCAGGTCTGCAGGTTTGCAGGTCTGCAGGTCTGCATGTTTGCAGGTCTGCAGGTCTGCAGGTCTGCAGGTTTGTAGGTCTGCAGGTCTGCAGGTCTGCAGGTTTGCAGGTCTGCAGGTCTGCATGTTTGCAGGTCTGCAGGTTTGCAGGTCTGCAGGTCTGCAGGTCTGCAGGTTTGCAGGTCTGCAGGTTTGTAGGTCTGCAGGTCTGCAGGTCTGCAGGTTTGCAGGTCTGCAGGTCTGCAGGTCTGCAGGTTTGCAGGTCTGCAGGTCTGCAGGTTTGCAGGTCTGCAGGTCTGCAGGTTTGCAGGTCTGCAGGTCTGCAGGTCTGCAGGTCTGCAGGTCTGCAGGTTTGCAGGTCTGCAGGTTTGTAGGTTTGCAGGTTTGCAGGTCTGCAGGTTTGCAGGTCTGCAGGTCTGCAGGTTTGCAGGTTTGCAGGTTTGCAGGTCTGCAGGTCTGCAGGTCTGCAGGTTTGCAGGTCTGCAGGTCTGCAGGTCTGCATATTTGCAGGTCTGCAGGTCTGCAGGTCTGTAGGTCTGCAGGTCTGCAGGTCTGCATATTTGCAGGTCTGCAGGTTTGCAGGTCTGTAGGTCTGCAGGTCTGCATATTTGCAGGTCTGCAGGTCTGCATATTTGCAGGTCTGCAGGTCTGCAGGTCTGTAGGTCTGCAGGTCTGCAGGTCTGCATATTTGCAGGTCTGCATATTTGCAGGTCTGCAGGTCTGCAGGTCTGCAGGTCTGCATGTTTGCAGGTCTGCAGGTCTGCAGGTCTGCAGGTTTGCAGGTCTGCAGGTCTGCATGTTTGCAGGTCTGCAGGTCTGCAGGTTTGCAGGTCTGCAGGTCTGCAGGTCTGCAGGTTTGCAGGTCTGCAGGTCTGCAGGTCTGCAGGTTTGCAGGTCTGCAGGTTTGTAGGTTTGCAGGTCTGCAGGTTTGTAGGTTTGCAGGTCTGCAGGTCTGCAGGTCTGCAGGTTTGCAGGTCTGCAGGTTTGCAGGTTTGCAGGTCTGCAGGTCTGCAGGTTTGCAGGTCTGCAGGTTTGCAGGTCTGCAGGTTTGCAGGTCTGCAGGTCTGCATGTTTGCAGGTCTGCAGGTCTGCAGGTTTGCAGGTCTGCAGGTCTGCAGGTCTGCAGGTTTGCAGGTCTGCAGGTTTGCAGGTTTGCAGGTCTGCAGGTCTGCAGGTTTGCAGGTCTGCAGGTCTGCAGGTCTGCAGGTTTGCAGGTCTGCAGGTCTGCAGGTCTGCAGGTCTGCAGGTCTGCAGGTCTGCAGGTCTGCAGGTCTGCAGGTTTGTAGGTTTGCAGGTTTGCAGGTCTGCAGGTTTGCAGGTCTGCAGGTTTGTAGGTTTGCAGGTTTGCAGGTCTGCAGGTCTGCAGGTCTGCAGGTCTGCAGGTCTGCAGGTTTGTAGGTTTGTAGGTTTGCAGGTCTGCAGGTCTGCAGGTCTGCAGGTCTGCAGGTCTGCAGGTCTGCAGGTTTGCAGGTCTGCAGGTTTGTAGGTTTGCAGGTTTGCAGGTCTGCAGGTCTGCAGGTCTGCAGGTCTGCAGGTTTGCAGGTCTGCAGGTCTGCAGGTTTGTAGGTTTGCAGGTTTGCAGGTCTGCAGCTCGGCAGGTCTGCAGCTCAGCAGGTCTGCAGAGTTTCAGTCCAAGGCGCCCCCCCCCGCTGGGTTAGAGTCGCTGTAACCGTGGATCCAGTCTTTGAATGATCCCTCTGACTGTCTGGCCTTGATTACTGCGTCCTTCTGTCCTGCTTTATGACGTCTGCTCATTAAACAATTTCACCTTCATACAAGTTTAACAGACAATGTGGTGTGAAGGAAAGGTGGTCATTTATTTATAATATATAGAATTATTCTATAGTAGGAATTATATAATATATATAAGTGCTAGAGGGGTCTGAAAAGTGGCTAAATATAGCGACTAAAGCGCTAAGTTGGCAACACTGCTCTTTGCATGGTTTGTTTTCAAATGGTTTGCTGCTGTCTGTTTGGACCTTTCTGAACATGTGCAGCAAATGGACTGATCCAATATGGTGGACACTGAAGGGGGGGGGGGGCTGAGACACACTTAATATTATCAGCGTTCTGATGGCATTTTAGCCAAAGGATTTTTATCAAAAACATAATTAATGTGCAGAAATAAGGAATAGTTGTATTAACCATACATGGAAGCAGAGTTTTATGGGAAAACTGCCTCTTATTGCCTGATGGTAACCCCCCCCCCACCCCTCGCCCCCCCACCTGGATGGCTGTTTCTCAGCAGGGTGACAGGAGAGTCTCTGACTGACTTTTTCTGAAAGTCTGTCGAGTTGCAGGTTAACTCGGCGGGGAGGGGGGGTAGTGGTGGTGGTGGTGGGGGGGGGGGGGGGGGGGGGCTGATCACCATAACAATGGGCACTCGTGGGGACAGAGCAGCGTTTAATCAGCTCCCACTGAGCGGTTAGCGGCGCTGACAGATGCTGAGGGTTGGAGGCGGAGAGGGAGGGGTCATTGTTGGCTTTTTGACCCCCCCCCCCCCCCCCCACACACACACACACCAGACAGATGGGGTCTTCCTGAACACAAAGCCTGTCACCAACACATGGAGCATCACAGCAGAGAGGGTGGATGGAGGACCAGGCTGCACCTCCTCCCTCCTCCTCCAGGGGGGGGGGGGGGGTTCTGGAAGATCCGGATCAGATCCTCGGTGCTCAGAGGACTGAACCTTCTAGAGTGGGTCTGGAGGCATCTGCAAATATTTGAGCTCCAGTGTGTTCAGAAAATCACTGATGTTGTTCAATGATCCATATTTCATGAGTTTGGCTGGAGGGGAAATAAAAACATCTGCCTGCAGGGAAACTAATGTTGTTTTAAAAACAGCTAAATGCTAAATGCTAACTGACTCCCTGCTTCCTCCTGCAGGAGGTTCAGCTTCATCCTCCTCCCTTCTCTAGGAGTCTGTCTGGAGCTCCAACACAGAGAACTAGCAGCTACCGAGCAGCCCGGGTTCTGTCCGGTTCTGTCCAGTTCTGTCCAGTTCTGTCTGGTTCTGTTCAGTTCTGTCTGGTTCTGTCTGGTTCTGTCCAGTTCTGTCTGGTTCTGTCTGGTTCTTTCTGGTTCTGTCCAGTTCTGTCTGGTTCTGTTGGGACGGCCCGGTTGTGTTCTTAGGATGTGGGTGAAGAAAATAAGCTCCTCACTCTGATGTTCAACGTTCTCCTGGTTCTTGCTGGGTTCTCCACCTTCTGAAGCCTCCTCTCCTCTCCTCTCCTCTCCTCTCCTCTCCTCTCCTCTCCTCTCCTCTCCTCTCCTCTCCTCTCCTCTCCTCTCCTCTCCTCTCCTCTCCTCTCCTCTCCTCTCCTCTCCTCTCCTCTCCTCTCCTCTCCTCTCCTCTCCATGATCCACCATCTGGACCTCCAGCCAGACAGTAACTATAGTTTTATGCTGCCTTCTGCTGATGGAACCATCGCTGATTAGGTTGGACCGTCCAGAACCCGAATCCATCAGAACCTGGATCCATCAGAACCTGGATTCATCAGAACCTGGATCCATCAGAACCTGGATCCATCAGAACCTGGATCCATCATCATCCATCCAGCTTTCCATGCTCATCATAACAGTTTATATTCTGATATGAAACCGATCAGGATGATTATTGATCAGATTAATGTGTTTAAAATGTCCATCAACTGCAGATATTCTGCCTAACCAGCAGCCCAGCAACAGGTTGGGGAGGGGAAGCACTGCTTTGCTGGGTGCTGCCTTCATTCTAAGGATTTAATGCTGTAAGGATTTCAGATGGAGGGGGGGGGGCTTTAGAGCTGGAGGATAACAGGAAGTGGCCTCTGGTCAAAAACCAGAGTTCTAGGTCTGGTTCAGACCACAGTTCTGGTTCTGACCAGAGTTCTGGTTCTGTTTTACCACCTGAAGGAGAGAGCTTGGAGTCTCAGACCCGACCCGCCTGCTGACTCCTGACAGGAAACCTTTGGATGATTCAGAACCAGAACCGGACCTTCAGCTACATCTTCAGTATCTGACCTCAGGAAGGTCAAAGGTCATGAAAGCAGAGCGTACTTCTGACTAAATGAACGGTTCTAAGGTGGTTTCTGACGGTAAAGAAGAGATGGAAACAGTTTAAACGCAGCCGTTCAGCTATGGCGCCGTTTAGCTATGGCGCCGTTTAGCTGTGGCGCCATTTAGCTGTGGCGCCATTTAGCTATGGCGCCGTTCAGCTATGGCGCCGTTCAGCTATGGCGCCGTTCAGCTATGGCGCCGTTCAGCTATGGCGCCGTTTAGCTATGGCGCCGTTCAGCTATGGCGCCGTTCAGCTGTGGCGCCGTTTAGCTATGGCGCCGTTCAGCTATGGCGCCGTTCAGCTATGGCGCCGTTCAGCTGTGGCGCCGTTCAGCTGTGGCGCCGTTTAGCTGTGGCGCCGTTCAGCTATGGCGCCGTTCAGCTATGGCGCCGTTCAGCTGTGGCGCCGTTCAGCTATGGCGCCGTTCAGCTATGGCGCCGTTTAGCTATGGCGCCGTTTAGCTATGGCGCCGTTCAGCTATGGCGCCGTTCAGCTGTGGCGCCGTTCAGCTGTGGCGCCATTTAGCTATGGCGCCGTTCAGCTATGGCGCCGTTCAGCTATGGCGCCGTTCAGCTGTGGCGCCGTTTAGCTGTGGCGCCGTTTAGCTATGGCGCCGTTCAGCTATGGCGCCGTTCAGCTATGGCGCCGTTCAGCTATGGCGCCGTTTAGCTGTGGCGCCGTTTAGCTATGGCGCCGTTCAGCTATGGCGCCGTTTAGCTATGGCGCCGTTCAAACAGGAAGCGCCTGATCAGCTGCTTCCTGTCCTGCAGTCCTGGATGCTGCTCTGGGGTCAGACTTCTGTCTCTGAACGTCATTTACCGCCATTAACTGATGTTTACAGTCATTTATCATCATTTACCGTCTGCTGACATTTATCGTTGTTTATCGTAGTTTACCGCCATTTACCGTCATTTATCGTTAATTATTATTATTTACCGTCATTTATGGTCATTTATCATCATTTATTGTCCTTTCCCATCGTTAACCGTCCTTTGCCGAGGCTAATATTTGATGACCTGACATAGCTTTACACCCGGCCTGATTGCAGCACGCTCTATAAAACCTAGCTCTGCTAGCTAGTTAGCTTAACTTTCTTTGTGTTCCAGCCCAACGTAGCCTAAACATAAAGCGTTATTACGCTGAATCGCCTGGTGAATTCGCTCAGAGGAAGGAAATCTAGTTCATCTATTTCTCCTTTTCTTTTTGGATATTTTATTAGTTCTGTGACAGTCGGGTGAAGTGGACGGCCTTCTGTTCCGGCTGCACAGGCAGAGGGAGGAATTTTCTCAGCTGCTGGTCGGTTCTCCGGCTGATGTTCTGCAGAGAGGCGACAGCCAACAACTCCCAGCTTCTGTCTGGGATTCAGGCTTTCACTGTTTAACTGGTTCTAGTCTGAGACACAAAGCAGATTCAGTCCCTCCCAGGTTTCTATGGACTTTAATTAAGATGCAGGACTGATGTCAACCCCCCCCCCCCCCCCAGCCACACATGCGGGGGCTAATCCATATGGAGCGGCTGTGATTGAGTGCTGCCCGGGTATCAGGTGTTCTGCTTCTCTTTTGTTCTCCCTTCCTTTCACTTTCTTTCCAACAAAAGGCGCTTAATGAAGTGTGCTGCAGGATGGCGGCCGTCGTTTCAGAGCCGGAGGAAGTATCACAGCCACCAATTAGTCTTTGAATGCTGCCGGTTAGATTCTGCACACGTAGAGAAGCTAAGCCCCGCCCACAATGACTCCAGAGCAAATGCAGTTGGTTGTTTGAGTAGAAGCAGAGGTCCAGCCAGCGCCCCCTGCAGGTAGCAGTGGTCATTGGATGCAGTGTTAATTCTATTAGCTTTTTTTTATTTAGTCTCAGTCACAATGATGAAACTCAGTTTTAGTCTTAGTCAAATTTTTGTCATTTTTGTAATTTTAGTCAATGCTGTAAATAATAGAACTTCACTCACTGATTCTTTTTAACATAGATCCCTCTGAACACATTGGACCTCCTGTCGGCTTGTTTCATCATTTCCACAAAGTCTTCATCCTCAGTGGTCCCTGCAGGCAGGCCAGGACGCCCAGTCCACTTCGCCGCTGAGTTCTCCAGGACTTCCTGCTCTTTGGCGCCTGATCTTAATTTATTGGTTTACGTTCTACGAAGAGTTCTAGAGAAAAACGTACCAAAAAAGGAGCCGCCCGGGGCGGCTGCCAATGTCGCCCCTATAAGAAACTAACAGTAGCTACGTTTACATGGACACAACTAATCGGATTGAAGGCCTGATCAGATCAAAAATGTTTCATGTAAACATGTCAGACTGAAGATTCTAATCCGATTCGGTCCGATCGAAAATAAATTTAATTCCGAAAGAGAGAGGTGGTTTTTGCCGATCGCCATTCCGATTGGCGTCCATGTAAACACCCATTCGGATCTTAAGAGTAAAATAATCTTCACTGCGCATGTGTGCGACGTCAGCGTGACGTTTTCCGCCTTGTCAACAACAGGAAACCACCGGTCGCTCTCGCTCTCGCTGTGAACAACATGGCGGGGGGAGTCTAGGAACGCCGACTTATACACTCAAGTTCATTTAAAGCTGCAGGAAGCAGGAATTTATCCTCCTCCTCTTCCTCTTTTCTCTCTCCACAGCCCACTCGCTCTCCCACGCCGGTTCAATCGCTCATTCTCTACATTTTCTCTCTGACATTTCGCTGCCAAGCGCTTTTTTCCTCCTCTCTCCTTTTTTCTTTCCGCTCGCTCCGAGCGCATCGTTTGTCAGGCCTCCCAAAAACCAGACGCAGACAGAACTGCCAAGTTTGGCAGGAAGTTCTGCGCATGCTTAAAAGATTTAATCTGATCCAACGCTTGTTACATGTATACACACGTCATGATCGGATCATTTCATTTAGTGTCCATGTAAACGGAGATTTTGAATTTCCGATCAACCAAGGTTTGGATCGGATCGGGGAAATTTTGCGCATGTAAACGTAGCTAGTGATTCTAGTACTGATTCTGGTCCTGGTTGGATTCTGGTCCTGGATGGATTCTGATTCTGGTCCTGGTTGGATTCTGGTCCTGGATGGATTCTGATTCTGGTCCTGGTTGGATTCTGGTCCTGGATGGATTCTGATTCTGGTCCTGGTTCCTATTATTTCTCGTTGACTCGTGTGTTTTTCTCTGTTTTTTTCTGTGCTTCTTGCCGTCTTCATGTTGTTCTGTTCTAAAGTTGGTGTCTGAATGAAGGCCCCAGGAAGCTCATGGAGCTGAGATTCCAGAAAACGAGCAGATAGATATAACTCACCTTAGATAGAGTCGACTCAGGAATAACTAGACAGGTTCAGAGTTCTGAAAGCATTAATCAGAACTCTGAGAAAAAGCAAACAGAACATTCAGAATTGGTCCTAAACTGGTCTAACACAGAGCAGCCACTGGTTTTCCCTGGAGTATCGTTCCGGAGAGATGGAGAGAAATTTCCAGGGCTGGTTGATGGAGGACAGAACAGGTTCGGAATAATAAATCTCTGCTGTAAATAATGTCAGCAGCGTCTCCTCTGAAGGACGCCTCTGAAGGAGTCGGACAGCAGATGCTAATGCAGCTGCTGATGATGGGAGGGAATCTGCTGCTGCGTTTATGGAAATGTGTCATGAAAGTCAGGACGTTCCCACTTAGATCCGGATTCACAGCAACTGGAGTGGAACCCGGAAAAATCTGAGAGCCTGAAGCTCGAGACGCACGGCCCTCATCACTGGCAGGAATGTTAGCAGGAATGTTTGCAAGAATGAAGAAGGAATGTTAACAGGAATTATGCAATAAATTTGGGTATCCGGCTGCATTTCTCTGCACCTTTTCCTGGATCTTTGTTTTCTTGTTGTGATTTCAGAGAGATGATCTGTGGTCTGCAGCAGAATGTAGTAGCAGGTTAAATGAGATCCAAGCCTGCTGTGTTAGAGCGCTTTAAATGGAAAACACCAGTGGAGCTGGAGGGGGGGGGGCATTGATATTCAGGACACACACGCACGTGTTCGCACTCGTCCTGTAGCTCATTCGGGCTCTCCACACATCAGTGGCAGCATCGAATGAAGATTGAATATCTAGAGAGGTGAGGAAAGAGGCGGATGAAATGAGGTGTGTGTGTGTGTGTGTGTGTGTGTGGGGGGGGGCTCCAGGCTGAAAGTGCCGCCTGATTGGATGAATCTGTAAATAAATAAACAAAGAGCGCGTCTGTAATCAGAGCCTCTGATTCCACTCTGCTGCTCTGTGTAATTATGCGTGTTTATGTAAATGCAGACTGTTGATGAGATGGTAATGGATATCCCACACTGACTTTAATGGATTCTGGAGAGAGCAAGAATTAAACCAGGCGGTCTATTAAAGGCCGGCGAGGTGAAGGAGCCCCCCCTCACCCCGCCATGCATATATAAAGCTGATGTGTTTTATTCTGTTTTAGCTCCAGCAGAGTTTAACAATCATGTCTGATGGTTTCCATGTTGGGTCATCTGACAGATTTACGCTCACGGCTTGATGCTTACATCACAGGGAATTATGGGGGGAGGATTTTATGTTTAGAGAGATATATCCAAGCATTTCAGATGAGATCTCATAAACAGGCCTGGTTTCTTAGACAGAGGAGGGAAGGTTTTATAAAAACACTGTGTTGCTTTAGGGATTTGAATCCCTTCAGGAAGCTGAAGATTCCCTGCTGTGTTTGGGATCATTGTTCTGTTGATGACCCAGTTTTTAGCTCACAGCCAGATGGCCGAGGAGTTCATGGTCCACTCCCTCACTGCAGGGCGTGCTGTGGCTAAAGGACAAGCCCGCATCATGACTCTTCCTCCTCTGTGCCTCACAGTTGTTACACTGCGAAAATGATCTAGAAATAAGTGAAACATTCCTTAAATCAAGTGTATTTATGCTTAATTTTAGTAGGTTGATGGAATGATTTGGAAATAGAAGGAGTATTTTTACTCTTAAAATAAGACAATTAGATAACATGCACTTGCAATAAGACAATGCAATTGCTTTTTCTTATTTTAAATGTAACTTGTCTTGTTCCTTTGCCAAAGTGTCTCACTGACCTCCTCAATTCAAGACAAAATGCACTTATTTTAAGAAAAATGACTTATTTAGATTTCCATTTTTTTGCAGTGTATGGAGGGCTATTCTTTTTCCTGTGAACTTTAATATTCAAGGTGCCAACCTAAAAACTAAAAGGTCAAACTAGACGGATCTATGGTAGAAACAATATGGCTCTATGCAAACATTTAACATGAACTTTGTAGAAATACGATTCACAGAACCCGGAGAAACAAATACTGAACAGTTAAAAAACATTTTGACTGGCAAATCCACAGTTAGCTTTAGCTGCTAGCATCAGCATCTACCTCCTAATCTGAGCGTCAACAATGATATCCTATTAGCACTGATGTTGTATCGCTAACTTTAGCCATGAATTCATGTTGCTCTGATTTTTACCTTTAGCCTATAAATAACATGAGCATCAGTGTCACTTAATGACCATAACTAAACTGAATTTGCAGAGGTAAAACAGAAGATGAAGTAAAACATTAACCATATTAACATCTACCATATTAATGCAACAGCAAACATAGAGCTATGGTTGGTGAAGCTGTTGAATCTATTGAGAGATTAATGATAATGATGAGTGATAAATCTCTGGTGCCAAAGCTTCCACCTGTCATCAAAGTTTCAATTTTATCAGGAAAAATGCAGAATTAACCATAACTAGCTGTGGTTATCTTGTTACTAATGACATTAGCTCGCTAACAATAACTAGCTGCGGATATCAGCGTTAACATGTTACTAATGACATTAGCTCACTAACAATAACTAGCTGGGGATATCAGCGTTAACATGTTACTAATGACATTAGCTGACTAACAATAACTAGCTGTGGATATCAGCGTTAACATGTTACTAATGACATTAGCTCACTAACAATAACTAGCTGCGGATATCAGCGTTAACATGTTACTAATGACATTAGCTCGCTAACATTAACTAGCTGCGGATATCAGCGTTAACATGTTACTAATGACATTAGCTTACTAACAATAACTAGCTGTGGATATCAGCGTTAACATGTTACTAATGACATTAGCTCACTAACAATAACTAGCTGGGGATATCAGCGTTAACATGTTACTAATGACATTAGCTTACTCACAATAACTAGCTGGGGATATCAGCGTTAACATGTTACTAATGACATTAGCTCGCTAACAATAACTAGCTGCGGATATCAGCGTTAACATGTTACTAATGACATTAGCTTACTAACAATAACTAGCTGGGGATATCAGCGTTAACATGTTACTAATGACATTAGCTCACTAACAATAACTAGCTGGGGATATCAGCGTTAACATGTTACTAATGACATTAGCTCGCTAACAATAACTAGCTGCGGATATCAGCGTTAACATGTTACTAATGACATTAGCTTACTAACAATAACTAGCTGGGGATATCAGCGTTAACATGTTACTAATGACATTAGCTTACTAACAATAACTAGCTGCGGGTATCAGCGTTAACATGTTACTAATGACATTAGCTTACTAACAATAACTAGCTGCGGATATCAGCGTTAACATGTTACTAATGACATTAGCTTACTAACAATAACTAGCTGGGGATATCAGCGTTAAAATGTTGCTAATGACATTAGCTCGCTAATTAGCAATAACTAGCTGCGGATATCAGCGTTAACATGTTACTAATGACATTAGCTTACTAACAATAACTAGCTGGGGATATCAGCGTTAACATGTTACTAATACTAATGACATCTAGGCTTACTAGACAATACTAGCTGGGATATCAGCGTTAACATGTTACTAATGACATTAGCTCACTAACAATAACTAGCTGGGGATATCAGCGTTAACATGTTACTAATGACATTAGCTCGCTAACAATAACTAGCTGGGGATATCAGTGTTAACATGTTACTAATGACATTAGCTTACTAACAATAACTAGCTGCGGATATCAGCGTTAACATGTTACTAATGACATTAGCTTACTAACAATAACTAGCTGCGGATATCAGCGTTAACATGTTACTAATGACATTAGCTTACTAACAATAACTAGCTGGGGATATCAGCGTTAACATGTTACTAATGACATTAGCTCGCTAACAATAACTAGCTGGGGATATCAGCGTTAAAATGTTGCTAATGACATTAGCTCGCTAATTAGCAATAACTAGCTGCGGATATCAGCGTTAACATGTTACTAATGACATTAGCTTACTAACAATAACTAGCTGGGGATATCAGCGTTAACATGTTACTAATGACATTAGCTCGCTAACAATAACTAGCTGGGGATATCAGCGTTAACATGTTGCTAATGACATTAGCTCGCTAATTAGCAATAACTAGCTGCGGATATCAGCGTTAACATGTTACTAATGACATTAGCTTACTAACAATAACTAGCTGGGGATATCAGCGTTAACATGTTACTAATGACATTAGCTCGCTAACAATAACTAGCTGGGGATATCAGTGTTAACATGTTGCTAATGACATTAGCTCGCTAACTAACAATAACTAGCTGCGGATATCAGCGTTAACATGTTGCTAATGACATTAGCTTACTAACAATAACTAGCTGCGGATATCAGCGTTAACATGTTACTAATGACATTAGCTCGCTAACAATAACTAGCTGGGGATATCAGCGTTAACATGTTGCTAATGACATTAGCTCGCTAACTAACAATAACTAGCTGCGGATATCAGCGTTAACATGTTGCTAATGACATTAGCTTACTAACAATAACTAGCTGCGGATATCAGCGTTAACATGTTACTAATGACATTAGCTTACTCACAATAACTAGCTGGGGATATCAGCGTTAACATGTTGCTAATGACATTAGCTTACTAACAATAACTAGCTGCGGATATCAGCGTTAACATGTTACTAATGACATTAGCTTACTAACAATAACTAGCTGGGGATATCAGCGTTAACATGTTACTAATGACATTAGCTCGCTAACAATAACTAGCTGGGGATATCAGCGTTAACATGTTGCTAATGACATTAGCTCGCTAATTAGCAATAACTAGCTGCGGATATCAGCGTTAACATGTTACTAATGACATTAGCTTACTAACAATAACTAGCTGGGGATATCAGCGTTAACATGTTACTAATGACATTAGCTCGCTAACAATAACTAGCTGGGGATATCAGTGTTAACATGTTGCTAATGACATTAGCTCGCTAACTAACAATAACTAGCTGCGGATATCAGCGTTAACATGTTGCTAATGACATTAGCTTACTAACAATAACTAGCTGCGGATATCAGCGTTAACATGTTACTAATGACATTAGCTCGCTAACAATAACTAGCTGGGGATATCAGCGTTAACATGTTGCTAATGACATTAGCTCGCTAACTAACAATAACTAGCTGCGGATATCAGCGTTAACATGTTGCTAATGACATTAGCTTACTAACAATAACTAGCTGCGGATATCAGCGTTAACATGTTGCTAATGACATTAGCTTACTAACAATAACTAGCTGCGGATATCAGCGTTAACATGTTGCTAATGACATTAGCTTACTAACAATAACTAGCTGCGGATATCAGCGTTAACATGTTGCTAATGACATTAGCTTACTAACAATAACTAGCTGCGGATATCAGCGTTAACATGTTGCTAATGACATTAGCTTACTAACAATAACTAGCTGCGGATATCAGCGTTAACATGTTGCTAATGACATTAGCTTACTAACAATAACTAGCTGCGGATATCGCATGGCGCCTAAACTTCTGTTATTTATAGTTTAGAAGGAAAATCAAGGTTCAACATAAATATAGTTCTATCTATTTGAGTATTTCTACTTCTAGAAATATGCTAAAGACAAACTGAGGAAAACTGTTTACATTGATTTTATTATAAATAGATTTCCACCAAGTCCAGAAGTAAATTATTACAAACATTAATATCTGGTAGAAATGCTGTTTATGGATGTTATATATGGTGTTATATTGTCTTTTATAATTGTTAAAGTAATTTTATTTGTAAATAAACTCATTCTTAGTGTTGTGCTTGTAGATGATGCAACTAAAACAGAAAATTCACATAAGGAGCTATTTAAACAGTCAGACAGTAAGTAATATACTGTAGGATGATATAAAAGGTTTTGTTTTATTTAATCCTTTAATATTAAAAACACTCGTGTATAAAATTAACATTATTTATATATATTTGATTAAA
Source organism: Cyprinodon tularosa (assembly GCF_016077235.1). Classification (NCBI taxonomy): domain Eukaryota; kingdom Metazoa; phylum Chordata; class Actinopteri; order Cyprinodontiformes; family Cyprinodontidae; genus Cyprinodon; species Cyprinodon tularosa. The sequence continues at coordinate 105,082 of NW_024037840.1, read as the reverse complement.
TAGGAATGTATCTGCATTCTCTTATTTGCTGGTATATTCAAATACAAACCTTTTAAAATTGGAAGAGAGTCTTAATTCCACATTGATCAGAGCTGCTGATGCTTGGAGCGTTGATTAGCAGCATCTAGTGTGTGTAGATCTAATAAGATTATTATAAATGTAGAAATAGATGCTGCTGTTCTGTTTAAATCACCCTGCTGCTCACCTCAGGCATTAAAAACAGAGCATGCATATCTTTGCAAACGACCAACGACGTCAGACGATGAAGCCGAAGAGCCAAAGTGTTGGAATCAAAGTTGGAATCAAACCTGCGCCCTCGTAGGTTCTCTGTAGGAAAAGAAACTAATTTAAAAATATGATTTCTTGAAACTAAAGTGAAAACATTGATAATTGTGTTTTCATGACAGACGTGTGTCGCTGCAGACTGACGGAGGAATTAAAGGCCGTCTGCTTTCACAGACAGACTGATTACAATCAATAATCTATCAACCAGTCTGACAACAGATATTGATCACATGAGGAAAGGAGGAGCTGAAACATCTACTGCCAAGTTCAGCTTCTAGGCTGATCTGCTCATAGATCTACTATCTGGATCTGCTCCAGTTATTATTTTGTCAGCATGATTATCAGAGCCTCTCTTTTTAAAAAACATTTGGTTCCTTAACCTTATATCTAGAATACATTAGAGAACAATAAATTATACTTTATTGTTCTCAGATAATAAAGTAAAAAATCTTGGTGTTGTTTTTGATCAGGACCTGTCATTTAAATCCCAGATCAAAGAGGTTTCTAGAATTTCCTTCTTTCATCTGAGGAATATTGCAAAAATGAGCAATATCCTGTCCAGGGGTGATGCTGAGAAACTAGTCCATGCATTTGTTACTTCAAGGCTGGACTATTGTAATTCTTTACTATCAGGAAGTCCACAAACTGTAGTTAAAAGCCTTCAGCTGATCCAAAATGCTGCAGCCAGAGTTCTGATGAAAATGAAAAAGAGAGATCATATCTCTCCTATCCTGGCTTCTCTTCATTGGCTTCCTGTTAAATCCAGAATAGAATTTAAAATCCTCCTTCTCACATATAAAGCCTTAAATGGCCAAGCTCCATCTGATATCAGAGATCTGATTGTTCCTTATGTTCCTAACAGAGCACTTCGCTCTCAATCTGCAGGTTTACTAGTGGTTCCTAGAACTTCTAAAAGTAGAATAGGAGGCAGATCTTTTAGTTCTCAGGCTCCTCTCCTGTGGAACCAACTACCAGTTTTAGTCCGTGAGGCAGACACCCTGTCTACTTTTAAGGCTAGGCTTAAAACTTTCCTTTTTGATAAAGCTTATAGTTAGAGTGGCTCAGGTTATCCTGAGCTATCCCTATAGTTCTGCTGCTATAGGCTTAGACTGCTGGAGGACATAGGGACCCCTTTTTCATCATTCTGCTTCATTCTATCTCTATTCTCCCACTCTGCAGAATCTGTTAGTTCAATCTCTAACGTTCTGCTCTCTCTGCTTTTTCTCATAGTAGCTTCATCTGGTCTGTTCCTGTTTGGCTGTCCCTCCATCCTGGAGAGAAATATCAGCTGTGCTGCTGCCATCAACACCTTTGTTTCTAGATGTTGGAGCTTGGCCTGTTTTTCAGTGTAGTCCTGTTTCTCTGACTGTGACTGGCTGGATGTGCTCTCTTCATCCTCTGACATGGGAGCTGGCTCTGAGCTTGTCTGCCTGGCTGTGTGATTCCTGGACGGGGGTGCCTTTTAGAGTTGCCTTTTGTATCTATGCTTCTTTTTGAATCTCTGCTTCTGTCTCCTTGAACCCCAGTGGGCCTCAGCAGATGGCCGCCCACACTGAGCCTGGTTCTGCTGGAGGTTTCTTCCTGTTCAAAGGGAGTTTTTCCTCTCCACTGTCGCTACAAGCATGCTCAGTGTGAGGGATTGCTGAAGAGTCAATGAGTCGATGCAATCAGCTGGTTTTCCTTAGGTAGAAAACTTTGAATCAATCTGACTGGATGATCTGGTTGATTTGTTTCTATAAAGTGACCTGAGATGACATGCTGTGAATTGGAGGTATAGAAATAAACTGAATAGAATTAGGGATCTCCATTGTAGAGCAGTTCAGCTCGTTCAGCTCATCCCTTTCTTTTCCATGGAAGCAGAAAGCTTCCCGTCTCTCCCTCCTCCTCCAGTGAAGCTCCTTCTAATCCCATTCAGGGAGCTTCATGCTTCAGGATTTAGCTGTTCTTCTGATTCAGCCTTAATCAGTGACGCTGCAGGCGGGGTCCCAAACCCGCCTCTGATCTAAAGCCACAATGTTTCTGTGTTTAGCGGATCTGATTTAGGAATATTTTGAACCTTCCAGGGCCTTTCTGGGGGAATGTTGCTCGTCTTTAGATGCTTTTTAGATTCTTTCATCCTTAATTGATGATTCTTAGAAGAGATTTTCAGAAAGAGTTTCCTTTCAGACCAGAGCTGAGTCTGTGTGTCGGTCGGAGCGGCAGCAGGAAGCATGGAGCTGCAGACTGACAGACTACTGCTGGTCTGTGCTGGTCTATCAGGGGGGGAGGAGCTGAATTAGTAGGGCTGGGTATTTTCGCCAAAGTTCTAAATGGATTAATTTCGATTCGATCTGTTTTTACAATAATGAAAATGGTTCAACTGTGTTTCAAAATACTCATATATTTAGTTTTTCCTGTCACATTGAACACAAAGTGCAAACTTGTAAATCAGACGGTTTAAACATGAGAAGTGAACAAAACTGTCTGAAAGGTGCAAAGTTGTTTGTGAAAAGTGAAAAAGTGAATCCTCACTGGAGCGAGCAGCCGTGACACGGCAGACATGCATGATAGGGGTGTAAATCACATCCATCATGGCGATTCGATTCAGTATCGATTTCCTGATCCAACGATTCGATTATTTTCGATACTTAAGAATACACCACGATTCGATTCGATTCGATTAATCGATTAATCGGTTAATTTTTTTCTTATTATTATTTATTTTTTTTTTTTTTTACACCTTACAGGCTAAACAAAGTTTCAAGTTTGAAATAAATCAATGAAAGCTGTAATATCATTATGCATTTTCTTTAGAAACAACAGCAAATAACAGAAGTAGAAAAGTTGCATCAAAAAATACTGCACAATATCAGTGTAATGAGTTCAATGCAATACCTCGGCTCCAGAGAAACTGTCCAACATATTTTTTTAGAATGTAATAAATATATTCAGGAAAGAGAGATGTTGTGTAGAGAGTTAGACAGGAATAAAAATAAACTACATATAAGGGAATTGTTTCAAAGGTCATCTGGGGATGTAGTTTTTGGTAGTATTTTTAATTTTCTAAGAAGAGCGGGTATTTTAGGGAGAATATAATAGTTTGTCTGGTCCATACTCCATTCTGGAAGGTGGCGGTAATGCAGCTATAAGTTGTTTGCCAACCGCCATTAAAAAAAAGAAGAAGAAGAAGGCTCCAGAGTGTCGACGTCACCGCCCCCTCCACAGACGCTCCGCTGCTCCTCTCCCAGATTGTAGCTGACCGCAGACAGTGCACCAGACAGGAGGCCGGCTTGTTTTGTTTTTATGACCGAAATTGCGGAAAACAACTCGTGAAGTTTGACCCGCTAGAAGAGCGAGGTGCGCGAGAACGCTGGGAGCCTTTTTCCAGCTGAATCTCCGCTCTTTTTGCCCTCATGTCCCTCCGTCGTCGGACTAAACTCGCCCCCACTTCCTCATCGCCTCGGCCGTTTCTAGACCCACAGCGTGTAGCCCAGACCACGCTTCAATATTGAGCATAATTTAAAAATGTCTGTGTGAAGCTTGCTGCAACAAACTGCTGTAAGAGTATAACCAGGAAGCGCGGTAGGAGGGCAAAATAGGTTTAGCGCCACCGCAGCACGGGAGGAAGAATTACACCCAGGAGCAAATGGATAAAAATAGACCGGAGGAAAAAAAAAAACATGAATCGATTATCTTGCGGACGTGTCGATGCATCGATACAAAACGATTATTATTTACACCCCTAATGCATGAGCTGCATTACCTTAGCGTTGCTGTAACTGCAGGGTATTGCTGTAACTGCAGGGTATTGCTGTAACTGCAGGGTATTGCTGCTCAGCCTCCATCTGTTAATGTCTTCAGTCAATCTATTGGTTATATTTGCAGCTTTCTGGCTGGAAGTCACCTTGAGTGAATCTTTTCCATCTTTTTACTATAAATGAATCGATCTCATTCTCCACACATCGATTTAGCAAAAATGTAAATGAATCGATTCAAAATCGATTAAATCCATTTTTTAACCCAGCCTTAATGATTAGACTTTAAAAACACCAAACAGCTGTAGTGACTTTGCTCTGTGGGTTCTGGGTGATGATCGATCATCTGGAGGATCTAGACCTAATGTACCAGGGGGCCAGGAGGCCAGGAGGGGGCCAGGAGGGGGCCAGGAGGGGGCCAGGAGGCCAGGAGGGGGCCAGGAGGGGGCCAGGGGGGGGCCAGGAGGCCTGGAGGGGGCAGTGTGTTTTCATGGGGGCCCAGAAAAGCAGGAAATAAAAACAGAGCAAGAGATTTAAATATATTCATTTAGCTGCATGAAGGGAAATTTCTTTTCAATTTGGTTCAATAAAAATTCTATTTCTTATGAGGTCATTATACATTTATAATTTAGGAATTTTACAGATTTTTGACTTAATTTAAGTTAAAACTACAGTTTTCTATAAATTTGAATTAGAACTCAAGAAAAACTGCAAAATGAATCTGTAAAAATGCGAGATTTTTTTAATTTGTTGTGAAATAAAAACCGTTTAGCTGGAAACTGGGATCTAATCTCAGCGCTGAAGCTTTTTATCAACTTATTGTTTTTGATTTATCAGTAAAACTTTATTGGTAAAGAAAAAGAATGAAATAGATCCAAAGGACCCATCAGTCACCATGTCTGTTCCAGCGCTGATCATCATTTGGGATGGGGGGGGGGCTTTTTTTTTATTTTATTTTTTTATGATTTTGTGGAACTTGGGATGTCTGAGCTGGGAGTGTTGGAGGGAGACCAGTGGGATGTCTGCTAATGGGAGATGATCCTGAAATGTCCCAGAACCCTCGGGATCCACCCCCCCCCCCATGCTAAAAAAAGCCTTGAAAGATTTCCTGCTCAGGAAAGCAAGGATCTATCTTTGCTAGATTGGCCCCTCCCTCCTCAGCCTCATTGAACCATCAGCGCTCCATCAAAGCTCCGCCTCCGTCTCACTGCACGTCTAGATGAACCAGCTGATTAACGCCACTCACTGGTTACCATGGTAATGTTAACAAGGAGGAGAGATCGTTAAAAAGGCAGTTTTATTAATGAGACCTTCAGTCTGATGATCCAATCAGAGGATGGAGGATCTAACCCAGGCAGCAGGACGCTGATCGCTGGCTGGATTATCTCAGATTATGGACGGATTACCTGAATTATTCAGCTCCTAAAAGCAGCTTCAGTCAGAGAGGCAATTAGCTGTTGGTTCAGTTTAACACCAATTAAGATTAACATCTGGATTAATTAATAGAAAGAACCCAGATAATCTATGGAAGCAGCTTAAACGGTTAATCTGCTCATTTCTTTGGTTGCTTCCGGATCTTTCATTGATTATTTTTAATTATCGGACCGCAGCGCGACGCCTCGTCCAAAAATAGACATTTCAATAATTCAGAAATACATCTGGAATTCTCCGCAGCCTGCTTCAGCCGTAATCTGGATTACAGCCACTGATCTCATGTTGGATCAACCGCCACGGTCGCAGGGTGGCGCTGATCAGCCGCTAAGCATCCTGGGAATCCAGGAAAATGGCTTCCTCCTGGTTCTCCAAGGACTGCAGCAGAGTTCAGAGGTTTGAAGCGTTTATAGTGAATCCTGTGATTTCAGAGAGGAAACGTTTAGTGTGCAGAGCTGTCAGCGTGGTTTGGATCTGAGAAAGTGGATCTATGATTCAGCTTCCATAGGAACTGATGGGAGGGGTCAGAGGACCGGCAGGTATCAGGCCGTTTCCTCTGGGGGGGCGCGGCGCTTAAGCAGACCTGCTTCTAAAGGTGTTTCTCTTGCTGCCGTGCTCTCCGGAAGCACCCGGGGATCCTGAGGAGCAGGCTTAGTTGACCTTTTGACCTCTCTGACCTCACAGACGTCGGCTGAATGTGTAGAAATAGATGAAGGTGCAGAAACAGACGCTGAACTCCAACGTCTCCACATCTATGCCTCCAGGCTGGAATCACAATCTGGTTTTATTATCTGGAATAGATCTTAGCTTAGATTCAGATTAGACCAGACTTTGTTGCTGGGCTTAGACAGAGCTGGTTTAGTAGATCCTCCCTCTGACTGCAGCTCTGAGCAGCAGAGGATGAAATGAGACAAACCTTCATGGAAACATGGACGAGGCAGAAGGCTGGATGATGACACGTTAAAATGAACAGAAACCCAAACAATCCAAGCAGGGATTAAAAAGAAAGTGGTTTTATTTGGAACATCTGTCTCTGCACAGATGTTCATTCTGTTTACTCAGCTGCTGCAGTGAGGAAGAGGAGATATTAATCCTCTCCCACTCTGTCAGCAGACATGTCACCTGTGTGGTCATTTTAATCCCGGCCATTGTCTGTTAGCTCCGCCCCTCCTCCACACATGATGCATGTTTCAGAGCACGGAAGCATATGGTTGATGTGAAACGCGTGTGAAGGTCATTAGTTCCTGTCTGCTCTCTGCGGGCGCCGCTCATTGCTGGCACCGCCTCTGCCAGATCGGACCAAATTATCCACTAACGCCGCGGCTGGTGCCAAACCCCGTCCCTGAGGGAGGGGGGGGGCGCTCACAGCGTTCACCAGATTTTCAATGTGATTAATGAAGTTCACTGAAACGGAGGAGCAGCAGGTCCTGCAGCAGGATCAGCTTCAGAAGGGCAGCGTCTCTCTCAGACAGAAAGATGAAACGTTCTGCGTTTGGCGTCTCCCTCTGGATGGAGTCCATGTCCTCCTGCCGAGCCGCAGTCCTCATCCAGGACGCCAAGACGGCCTCTCCATATGCTGACAGGATGCTCTGAGCGCGCTCGTTAGGCCGCTGCGCCAACAGCCACAACTCCAAGGTCAGGAGTACGGCTCGTTAGGAAGGAGCGGCTTAACGAGGTCCTTAACGAAGGAGGCCATGTTAACGAGGCTTCTGGCTCTGCTGCGTGTTTGAGAGCAGAAGACGAGCGAATCGGATTATCAGCAGCGGCTCAATCTGAAAAACTCACAGAAAGAAAAACACAAAAAAACTTTTTGATAAAATTATTTTATTCTGCTGGTTGGAGTGGAGATAGATGGAGCTGGTCAGTCTGTAGACTGCTGGTTGGAGTGGAGATAGATGGAGCTGGTCAGTCTGTAGACTGCTGGTTGGAGTGGAGATAGATGGAGCTGGTCAGTCTGTAGACTGCTGGTTGGAGTGGAGATAGATGGAGTTGGTCAGTCTGTAGACTGCTGGTTGGAGTGGAGATAGATGGAGTTGGTCAGTCTGTAGACTGCTGGTTGGAGTGGAGATAGATGGAGCTGGTCAGTCTGTAGACTGCTGGTTGGAGTGGAGATAGATGGAGTTGGTCAGTCTGTAGACTGCTGGTTGGAGTGGAGATAGATGGAGCTGGTCAGTCTGTAGACTGCTGGTTGGAGTGGAGATAGATGGAGTTGGTCAGTCTGTAGACTGCTGGTTGGAGTGGAGATAGATGGAGCTGGTCAGTCTGTAGACTGCTGGTTGGAGTGGAGATAGATGGAGTTGGTCAGTCTGTAGACTGCTGGTTGGAGTGGAGATAGATGGAGTTGGTCAGTCTGTAGACTGCTGGTTGGAGTGGAGATAGATGGAGTTGGTCAGTCTGTAGACTGCTGGTTGGAGTGGAGATAGATGGAGTTGGTCAGTCTGTAGACTGCTGGTTGGAGTGGAGATAGATGGAGTTGGTCAGTCTGTAGACTGCTGGTTGGAGTGGAGATAGATGGAGCTGGTCAGTCTGTAGACTGCTGGTTGGAGTGGAGATAGATGGAGCTGGTCAGTCTGTAGACTGCTGGTTGGAGTGGAGATAGATGGAGCTGGTCAGTCTGTAGACTGCTGGTTGGAGTGGAGATAGATGGAGTTGGTCAGTCTGTAGACTGCTGGTTGGAGAGACGGTCTGCTGAGCTTTATGGGGAGATCCAGCGGACTGCGTGAGCTGATACTAGAGCTCCACTCAGGGACCTGGAAGTCCAGCTGGATAAACAGGCTGAGAGAACCTGTCCATGATGAGCAAGCATGGAGCGACAGTGGAGAGGAAAAACTCCCTGTTGGGAGAAACCTCTGGCAGAACCAGGCTCCACATGGCGGTCTTCTGCTGGACCGGTTGAAATGAGACGCTGAACGCAGTAAGAGTCCAGGAGGAATGAAGCTTTAGCTACGATGGTGGAGGAGGAGCTGGGGGGGGGGGGGGACTAACGGGGTCGTCTGAATAGAAGTCCGCCATAACGCCACGGCTAGCTGCGCTTTGGGTAGCAGACTGACTCCTGGATTGGAGACCTTTGAAGATGAACTCTGGATGCTGATTGGTCTTCATGGAGGTGCGGTCCAGAGCTGATTGGCCTGTTAGAGGCGCCTCAGATGATGAGCTCAAGTCGTTTAGTTTATTTAGTTCAACTTTAATCTGAGCTGAGCAGATAAATGAGATCATTTGATACTGAAATTTGTATTTTTACTCTAAGATTAAGATAATTAGATAATATGAACTCAAAATAAAAGGATGCTTTTGTGTTTTCTTATTTTCAATGTAAATTATCTTGTTCCATCAGCAAAATGTCTCTTTTAGCTCCTCAGTTCCAGAATAAATGCACTTATTTTAAGAAATAATTACTTATCTAGATTTAGATTTATCGCAGTGTGGTAAGGGACTGGGAGCGAAGCGCCTTTCATGATGTCACCACATAGATGGTTGACCACATGATGCTCCTGGTGCAATGAGCTGAGGGGGCAGTAATGCATGTTCCCCCATGGGTTAAAGGCGCGATGTGTTCACTGCGACGGGTAGAGGGCGCCATAATGCGATGGGGACCATCTTAGGTGGTGCAGAGATAGAAACGATGCGCTGCGGTAAAGCCTTTTCGTTTCTTCACTTCCTCCTGTTAAAGTTCTTGTTTGTGAAGCTGCCCTAATGCTAAGCTAGGCTAATATATTCCAAGATGGAGGACATCCATCTCTGAATACCTGGCATTGCCTTTAAAGGATCTTTATTTAAAGCTTTCCATCCGCTGTTCATCCGCTGTTCAAACAGCTTTATAGCGTTTCATGTTTTCATGTTTTCCAGCTCGCCAATCAGAAGAATTTATTTCCCAGATATTAGATTAAATTCAACAATTTGCACAAGAGTTTGAGACCAAAAGTAAATCATGAATATGTGAAGTGTTGTTAAACCTAAGGAGCTGATTGATCCTCCTCATCCTCAGTGAGTTCATCCTTCCTCAGAAGGACCATAAATCAGCTGCCTGATCAGTTCATTGCTGCTCTAAAGCCTAAATGATCCTACTTCGACGTAAAGATGCTTGATCATCCATCAGCAGCATCTCTGCTCCTCATCATCAAGAAATCTCAAAATCTTCCTCACTTCTTCCCTCCCTCCTTCTCACCCTCCCTCCCCTCTTGGGCTTGCAGAGAAATAAAAGATTACGGGCAGACGAGTCATTATTTTTGCTGATGGCGGCCATATATCACTGAGACTGCACCAGAGGGCGAGGGACACAGCAGAGAATGGGGGGGGGCATGAGGGAGAGAGGGGTGGGTGGACTGAAGGAAGATGAGGATGAACTTCAAGACTCTTCTGTTTTTCCTCTCCCTCTTCCTCTGAGCTTCGTTCTTGCTGCTTCTCCCTGAACCAGTTCTGTGAAACTAGAGGCTCCAGCGATCGAAGCGTTCAGACAAGGAGCTCTGATCTACGCTGCTTTAAGAGCTTTGGTGTTAAACTGAAAAACGCTCCAACTGTAAGGTTTCACATCAGAAAGGCTTCCTGATTGCTCAGGTTTATATGTGAGGAGCTCAGAACATCTCACACAGGCAGGAGGATCAGTGGGAGGTTCAGTCTTCACCATCACAGCCACTAAAGCTCAACTGCTGGTTTTAGAAGGAAAATATTCTGAAGACTAAACCCAAACTCCACATCCTTCTTTCCTTCTGGGAAACGTTGACCCACTTTGATAAGATGCTCCAGTGGTGGATTTTTCACCAAGCAGAAGGTCCAACTCTTCACCCCCCACCATCATTCCAGGACGAATGGCGTTTCAGGCTGCGACAGGAAGCAGGCCCAGAAGTCTCTGCTCTGCTGAAGACTCTCTGTCCCACTAACCTGGTAAAGGTCTGCTTCATGGGTACATGGAGGAGAATGAGGGACATCAAACACCGCTGGGTTAGGAGGTCTAGAAGGAGGGAGAAGAAGTCCCTTCTAACCCGGAACAAAGTGAAATCCTCCCAAACGGAGCAGGAGGATATCTGGGTGTTCCTCCTGCAGCCAACGGCCAGCTGGCCTCACTGGGGGGTCACTGCCATGCCACAGCAGACAGTGTTTGGGTCCAACTCAGTGGCTCAGAGCTCTGAGGAGGAAACAGCAGTTTATTCTGATTGGTTCTAGTTATCTGTGGTCATCATGGATGCAGGACGCTCTGCTTTCCACGTCAAAGAGCTGCTTCAGCTTCAGAGAAGCTCACGGTGGCGTTCAGCTGGTTTTAGTGGACCATCAGGAGAGGAAGGATATGTTAGTTTTTCCTTCCTGCTCAGTCAGTTACTTCCTAGTCTACCACCTGTAACTTCCTGCTCTAAAACCAGTACCCTGATTCTCCATCTGGATTCTGGTGTTTTCCACCGCCGTCCGCTCCTTCATTCAGATGTTCTTTGATTGTTGAAAAAAGAAGCGTCTTCTTCAAGACCAGGACCTTTGACCTTTAACCTGTAGACTCTGAGGTGAACCCCCCTGAGTTTCTGCTCATTCCCCTGAAGTCTCTGCTCCAACGTTTGGCCGGACCTCCTGGGAAGATCTCCTCTGGATGCAGAGGCAGAATGAAGAGTGGAAACCCATCAGAGACGGAAGGAGAACCAGAGAACATCTTCAGACGGAGCAGGAGGCAGATGGAGGCTGGTCTTAGTTGAAGATCTTTCTCAGCTACTGGGAGAGACGGGACCGACGCCTTCTTCTGGTTAGATTGAGGGTCCAGTTCCAGCTGGGAGGAGAATCATGGGACAGTGGAGGAGCCTGATTGGATCCTTCATGGGTGTTCTGGAGGCGGGATGTTGTGCTGAGAAACAGACCCAGAGCGGTTGGTTCTGATGGTTGAGTTTCTGAATAATGATGAACAGACTAACGAGCTCCATCTGCAGCCATGTTCTGGGTTAGCTGAGGGTGGTTCTGAGGTTCTGGTTCTGCCGGCCTTTTTGTTCCTAGAAGGTGCTGGGCAGGTGGAGAACGGAGGGAAACCTCCATGTTTGGTGGTCAGGTTCTACCAGAGACCAGGATAAAGGAGTGATTCTGCTGGAGCCTCCATCGCCTGAAGAACCTGTTTCTGTTATTAATGATCTGACTGAGCTCCCATCAGGCCTGAAATGTTCTCCACCCACAGTTTGCTCTCATTCCAGAACGACTCCCCAGCGGGAACCGCGTCTGAGGGACATAAAGGCCAAACAGCCGCCGGAGCAGGAGCCTCAGGTGTTTGAGGAGAACATCAGGAGTGAAGGAGCAGCTGGGAGGTCCTGACAGTCAGAGAGATTCAAACTGGAGGAACTTTATCAACCATTAACACATCCAGTTCAGCAGGACGTTGTTTAAACCAACATTTTTCCTTTAATCGATGAAGACCTGCAGGTTCTGCTCAGTCAGAAGAACCAGAGAACTTCTGGATTCTTCTCTTTAAATCATTCATTGATTAAATTCATAGAATCAAATATTTCAGTTTGATGATTAAGGTTCAGATATTAGTTCAGTTTATTTCTATAGAATCTCATCTTCAGCAGCATCAGGCTGAACGCAGGAGGACGGACCTCCATGCTGCATCAGAGCTCCACCTACTGATGGAGGCGAGGAGGAAAGCCTGTTTCCTTCCGGTTCAAACCTGTTTCTGCTTCATCATGTGTTCAAGAAGACAAACAGCTGATAATGATATGTTAGCAACACACCCCAGAAGTAGCTTTAAAAGGTCAGAGGTCAGGTCTGGAACCCGGACTCTGCAGGAACCCGGACTCTGCAGGAACCCGGACTCTGCAGGAACCCGGACTCTGCTGGAACCCGGACTCTGCTGGAACCTGGACTCTGCAGGAACCTGGACTCTGCAGGAACCTGGACTCTGCAGGAACCCGGACTCTGCAGGAACCCGGACTCTACTGGAACCCGGACTCTACTGGAACCCGGACTCTGCAGGAACCTGGACTCTGCAGGAACCCGGACTCTGCAGGAACCTGGACTCTGCTGGAACCTGGACTCTGCTGGAACCTGGACTCTGCAGGAACCTGGACTCTGCAGGAACCTGGACTCTGCAGGAACCTGGACTCTGCAGGAACCTGGACTCTGCAGGAACCTGGACTCTGCAGGAACCTGGACTCTGCAGGAACCTGGACTCTGCAGGAACCTGGACTCTGCAGGAACCCGGACTCTGCAGGAACCCGGACTCTGCAGGAACCCGGACTCTGCTGGAACCCGGACTCTGCTGGAACCTGGACTCTGCAGGAACCTGGACTCTGCAGGAACCCGGACTCTGCTGGAACCTGGACTCTGCTGGAACCTGGACTCTGCAGGAACCTGGACTCTGCAGGAACCTGGACTCTGCAGGAACCTGGACTCTGCAGGAACCCGGACTCTACTGGAACCCGGACTCTGCAGGAACCTGGACTCTGCAGGAACCCGGACTCTGCTGGAACCCGGACTCTGCAGGAACCTGGACTCTGCAGGAACCTGGACTCTGCAGGAACCCGGACTCTGCAGGAACCCGGACTCTGCAGGAACCTGGACTCTGCAGGAACCCGGACTCTGCAGGAACCCGGACTCTGCAGGAACCCGGACTCTGCAGGAACCCGGACTCTGCTGGAACCCGGACTCTGCAGGAACCCGGACTCTGCAGGAACCCGGACTCTGCAGGAACCCGGACTCTGCAGGAACCCGGACTCTACTGGAACCCGGACTCTGCAGGAACCCGGACTCTGCAGGAACCTGGACTCTGCAGGAACCTGGACTCTGCAGGAACCCGGACTCTGCAGGAACCCGGACTCTGCAGGAACCTGGACTCTGCAGGAACCCGGACTCTGCAGGAACCCGGACTCTGCAGGAACCCAGACTCTGCAGGAACCCGGACTCTGCAGGAACCCGGACTCTGCAGGAACCCGGACTCTGCTGGAACCCGGACTCTGCTGGAACCCGGACTCTGCAGGAACCCGGACTCTGCAGGAACCCTTGCTGACGGTGTTCTAACCTCCCTCCCCGACCTTTTCACCTGGAACACCAGGAACCCTTCCTAGTGCAGAACAAAGGGCGGGACTTCCTGTCAGGAATAAGCTCCGCCCCATAAAATCACCTGATCCGGGTTCCCTCTGTCAGAAAATGGATGATGGATCCATTTGAGAAAACATTCAGATTTAGTTCCGGTTTTTCATTTCATTCCAGACCTGCAGGTTTAGGCTGTAGAACCGTCCCAGTCTGCACTGCTGCCTGTCTCCCATTATGCCTCTACTGGGAACCAGTTACCCACTGAGACCTTCCTGCAGAACCTTCCTGCTCCTGTCTCACTGTTTTTGTATCCAACCCGTCGGTTTTCCTGCCAGCACCTGACCTACATCCCCCCCCCCAGGATGGCGCGGCGGCTAATAGGATCCATCAGCAGGAGAGGCGGGGGCTCTGAAGCTTTCAGGGCAGGAAATCGATTTTTTCTGGCCTAAATATGACTGAGGCTCCGACTTTTAACAAACAGAATAGTGAACCAGGAGACGACCGGCCCGTTCACAGGAAATGATGTCAGAATTAATCCGCTAGGCTGCAGATGTTCTGATGGCAGCAGAACCAACGGAGGCGGATCTACCCTAGATCCATTTCAGCTGATTCTCACCTATACTGGGACCAGTGACCTCCTGTTTCCATGACGTCACACTGGGACGAATGGGAGGACGCAGCACCTGGTAGCTGCAGTCACAGCGCTGCTACAGACCCGTCGCCCCAAACATCACAGCTTTCCTCCTGTCAGCTTCCCAGATCAACCAGTTTCCCTGTGATACTGGGCCCAGTTCAGCATGCAGACATCTGCCACCACTTTGCTTCTTCTGCATTTCAAAGAAAACGTTCTGTTCTTTCTGAAAACAAGCATGACACTGATGTCTGGATGCGGTCAGGGTAGAGCGAGGGCTGGAGGCCGGCAGCTACAGGAACGCTGAGGAGGATCACCGATCACTATGGATCACCAGGATAAAGACTTTTTTAAACTTCCGTAAACCCAGAGCACGCTGGCCTGTGATGTCATCGCGTCCTCTACTGCGCATTCGGGACCCTTGCGTTGTATGACTGCTGTTCATACAGGAGATCACAAACAAGTCGCATATATTTGGAAAAAATGAACGGAAACGTTAAAAAAACGGATTTCGAAATAAAATCGGAATTGAGCATCAAGGCCTGCGATGCGAACGAAGCCTGAATTAGTTTTGTTTTCCTTCAGCCTCCAAAGTTCAGTTCAGTTTATTTCTATAGATCCGATTCACAACACGTCATCTCAAGGCCCTGAGTTAAGGTTAGGGTAAGGGTTAGGATTAGGGCTGGGATTAGGTTAGTGTTAGTGATCAGAGCCCAGGGGTCAAAGTTCAGACTGTGTTTGATTGCTCGTTAGCAGGATCCACTTGTTTCCTTGTTTCCAGAACCTCCACCGCAGGTCAACATGGTGTTGAACTCTGACCCCCCCCCCCCCCCCCCCAGTCACAGCAGGCCTCTGGAGCCCAGACCTTCATCTGCCAGGAGGAGGAGGAGGAGGAGGCGATGACTGATGACAGGGAGGAGAGGACCCCCCCCAGTCTGTTAACACCCATAAACTCTCAATCTGTCAGCCTTTCAACACACGCTGGGGGGGGGTTGATCTGAGGGGGGAGGTGGCGATAGAATGACAGAAAGGAAGGCTGGGCTTTCTGCCCTGATTGGTCACGGGGGGGCTTAGCAGTATTTTCAATCAGCAGCAGGGAGGGGGTTCTAGTTCTGCCAGAGTTACTGACCCAACATCCCAGAGGGACTGGATCTCCTGGTTCTGCTGGATCTGCTGGTTCTGCTGGTGCTGGTGGTTCTGGTGGTTCTGGTTTTATGGACTGACTGATGGTTCTGACTGGGATCAGATCCTGGTTCTGGTGGTTCTGATGGTTCTGGTGGTTCTGGTATTATGGACTGACTGATGGTTCTGACTGGGATCAGATCCTGGTTCTGGTGGTTCTGGTATTATGGACTGACTGATGGTTCTGACTGGGATCAGATCCTGGTTCTGCTGGTTCTGGTGGTTCTGGTGGTTCTGCTGGTTCTGGTGGTTCTGATGGTTCTGATGGTTCTGGTGGTTCTGGTGGTTCTGGTATTATGGACTGACTGATGGTTCTGACTGGGATCAGATCCTGGTTCTGCTGGTTCTGGTGGTTCTGATGGTTCTGATGGTTCTGGTGGTTCTGGTGGTTCTGGTATTATGGACTGACTGATGGTTCTGACTGGGATCAGATCCTGGTTCTGCTGGTTCTGGTGGTTCTGATGGTTCTGGTATTATGGACTGACTGATGGTTCTGACTGGGATCAGATCCTGGTTCTGGTGGTTCTGATGGTTCTGGTGGTTCTGGTGGTTCTGGTGGTTCTGATGGTTCTGATGGTTCTGGTGGTTCTGGTGGTTCTGATGGTTCTGATGGTTCTGGTGGTTCTGGTGGTTCTGGTTTTATGGACTGACTGATGGTTCTGACTGGGATCAGATCCTGGTTCTGGTGGTTCTGATGGTTCTGGTGGTTCTGGTATTATGGACTGACTGATGGTTCTGACTGGAATCATATCCTGGTTCTGGTGGTTCTGATGGTTCTGGTGGTTCTGGTATTATGGACTGACTGATGGTTCTGACTGGGATCAGATCCTGGTTCTGGTGGTTCTGATGGTTCTGGTGGTTCTGGTATTATGGACTGACTGATGGTTCTGACTGGGATCAGATCCTGGTTCTGCTGGTTCTGGTGGTTCTGATGGTTCTGATGGTTCTGGTGGTTCTGGTGGTTCTGGTATTATGGACTGACTGATGGTTCTGACTGGGATCAGATCCTGGTTCTGCTGGTTCTGGTGGTTCTGATGGTTCTGATGGTTCTGGTGGTTCTGGTGGTTCTGGTATTATGGACTGACTGATGGTTCTGACTGGGATCAGATCCTGGTTCTGGTGGTTCTGATGGTTCTGGTGGTTCTGGTGGTTCTGGTATTATGGACTGACTGATGGTTCTGACTGGGATCAGATCCTGGTTCTGCTGGTTCTGGTGGTTCTGGTGGTTCTGGTTTTATGGACTGACTGATGGTTCTGACTGGGATCAGATCCTGGTTCAGGTGGTTCTGATGGTTCTGGTGGTTCTGGTATTATGGACTGACTGATGGTTCTGACTGGGATCAGATCCTGGTTCTGGTGGTTCTGATGGTTCTGGTGGTTCTGGTATTATGGACTGACTGATGGTTCTGACTGGGATCAGATCCTGGTTCTGGTGGTTCTGGTATTATGGACTGACTGATGGTTCTGACTGGGATCAGATCCTGGTTCTGCTGGTTCTGGTGGTTCTGATGGTTCTGATGGTTCTGGTGGTTCTGGTGGTTCTGATGGTTCTGGTGGTTCTGATGGTTCTGGTGGTTCTGGTATTATGGACTGACTGATGGTTCTGACTGGGATCAGATCCTGGTTCTGGTGGTTCTGATGGTTCTGGTGGTTCTGGTGGTTCTGGTATTATGGACTGACTGATGGTTCTGACTGGGATCAGATCCTGGTTCTGGTGGTTCTGATGGTTCTGGTGGTTCTGGTGGTTCTGGTATTATGGACTGACTGATGGTTCTGACTGGGATCAGATCCTGGTTCTGGTGGTTCTGATGGTTCTGGTGGTTCTGGTGGTTCTGGTATTATGGACTGACTGATGGTTCTGACTGGGATCAGATCCTGGTTCTGGTGGTTCTGATGGTTCTGGTGGTTCTGGTGGTTCTGGTATTATGGACTGACTGATGGTTCTGACTGGGATCAGATCCTGGTTCTGCTGGTTCTGCTGGTTCTGGTGGTTCTGGTGGTTCTGGTTTTATGGACTGACTGATGGTTCTGACTGGGATCAGATCCTGGTTCTGGTGGTTCTGATGGTTCTGGTGGTTCTGGTGGTTCTGATGGTTCTGGTGGTTCTGGTGGTTCTGGTTTTATGGACTGACTGATGGTTCTGACTGGGATCAGATCCTGGTTCTGGTGGTTCTGATGGTTCTGGTGGTTCTGGTATTATGGACTGACTGATGGTTCTGACTGGGATCAGATCCTGGTTCTGGTGGTTCTGATGGTTCTGGTGGTTCTGGTGGTTCTGGTATTATGGACTGACTGATGGTTCTGACTGGGATCAGATCCTGGTTCTGCTGGTTCTGGTGGTTCTGATGGTTCTGATGGTTCTGGTGGTTCTGGTGGTTCTGGTTTTATGGACTGACTGATGGTTCTGACTGGGATCAGATCCTGGTTCTGGTGGTTCTGATGGTTCTGGTGGTTCTGGTGGTTCTGGTATTATGGACTGACTGATGGTTCTGACTGGGATCAGATCCTGGTTCTGCTGGTTCTGGTGGTTCTGATGGTTCTGATGGTTCTGGTGGTTCTGGTGGTTCTGGTATTATGGACTGACTGATGGTTCTGACTGGGATCAGATCCTGGTTCTGCTGGTTCTGATGGTTCTGGTGGTTCTGGTATTATGGACTGACTGATGGTTCTGACTGGGATCAGATCCTGGTTCTGGTGGTTCTGATGGTTCTGGTGGTTCTGGTATTATGGACTGACTGATGGTTCTGACTGGGATCAGATCCTGGTTCTGGTGGTTCTGATGGTTCTGGTGGTTCTGGTTTTATGGACTGACTGATGGTTCTGACTGGGATCAGATCCTGGTTCTGGTGGTTCTGATGGTTCTGGTGGTTCTGGTTTTATGGACTGACTGATGGTTCTGACTGGGATCAGATCCTGGTTCTGGTGGTTCTGATGGTTCTGGTGGTTCTGGTATTATGGACTGACTGATGGTTCTGACTGGGATCAGATCCTGGTTCTGCTGGTTCTGATGGTTCTGGTGGTTCTGGTTTTATGGACTGACTGATGGTTCTGACTGGGATCAGATCCTGGTTCTGGTGGTTCTGATGGTTCTGGAGGTTCTGGTGGTTCTGGTATTATGGACTGACTGATGGTTCTGACTGGGGTCAGATCCTGGTTCTGCTGGTTCTGGTGGTTCTGGTGGTTCTGATGGTTCTGGTGGTTCTGGTATTATGGACTGACTGATGGTTCTGACTGGGATCAGATCCTGGTTCTGCTGGTTCTGGTGGTTCTGGTGGTTCTGATGGTTCTGGTGGTTCTGGTATTATGGACTGACTGATGGTTCTGACTGGGATCAGATCCTGGTTCTGCTGGTTCTGGTGGTTCTGGTGGTTCTGATGGTTCTGGTGGTTCTGGTATTATGGACTGACTGATGGTTCTGACTGGGATCAGATCCTGGTTCTGGTGGTTCTGGTGGTTCTGATGGTTCTGGTGGTTCTGGTGGTTCTGGTGGTTCTGATGGTTCTGATGGTTCTGGTGGTTCTGGTATTATGGACTGACTGATGGTTCTGACTGGGATCAGATCCTGGTTCTGCTGGTTCTGGTGGTTCTGATGGTTCTGATGGTTCTGGTGGTTCTGGTGGTTCTGATGGTTCTGGTGGTTCTGGTGGTTCTGGTATTATGGACTGACTGATGGTTCTGACTGGGATCAGATCCTGGTTCTGCTGGTTCTGGTGGTTCTGATGGTTCTGGTGGTTCTGGTGGTTCTGGTGGTTCTGATGGTTCTGGTGGTTCTGATGGTTCTGGTGGTTCTGGTGGTTCTGATGGTTCTGATGGTTCTGGTGGTTCTGGTATTATGGACTGACTGATGGTTCTGACTGGGATCAGATCCTGGTTCTGGTGGTTCTGATGGTTCTGGTGGTTCTGGTATTATGGACTGACTGATGGTTCTGACTGGGATCAGATCCTGGTTCTGGTGGTTCTGATGGTTCTGGTGGTTCTGGTTTTATGGACTGACTGATGGTTCTGACTGGGATCAGATCCTGGTTCTGGTGGTTCTGATGGTTCTGGTGGTTCTGGTATTATGGACTGACTGATGGTTCTGACTGGGATCAGATCCTGGTTCTGCTGGTTCTGGTGGTTCTGGTGGTTCTGATGGTTCTGGTGGTTCTGGTATTATGGACTGACTGATGGTTCTGACTGGGATCAGATCCTGGTTCTGGTGGTTCTGGTGGTTCTGATGGTTCTGGTGGTTCTGGTGGTTCTGGTATTATGGACTGACTGATGGTTCTGACTGGGATCAGATCCTGGTTCTGCTGGTTCTGGTGGTTCTGATGGTTCTGATGGTTCTGGTGGTTCTGGTGGTTCTGATGGTTCTGGTGGTTCTGGTGGTTCTGATGGTTCTGGTGGTTCTGGTATTATGGACTGACTGATGGTTCTGACTGGGATCAGATCCTGGTTCTGCTGGTTCTGGTGGTTCTGATGGTTCTGATGGTTCTGGTGGTTCTGGTATTATGGACTGACTGATGGTTCTGACTGGGATCAGATCCTGGTTCTGCTGGTTCTGGTGGTTCTGATGGTTCTGATGGTTCTGGTGGTTCTGGTGGTTCTGGTATTATGGACTGACTGATGGTTCTGACTGGGATCAGATCCTGGTTCTGCTGGTTCTGGTGGTTCTGATGTTTCTGGTGGTTCTGGTATTATGGACTGACTGATGGTTCTGACTGGGATCAGATCCTGGTTCTGGTGGTTCTGGTGGTTCTGATGGTTCTGGTGGTTCTGGTGGTTCTGATGGTTCTGATGGTTCTGGTGGTTCTGGTATTATGGACTGACTGATGGTTCTGACTGGGATCAGATCCTGGTTCTGCTGGTTCTGGTGGTTCTGGTGGTTCTGATGGTTCTGATGGTTCTGGTGGTTCTGGTATTATGGACTGACTGATGGTTCTTACTGGGATCAGATCCTGGTGCTGGTGGTTCTGGTGGTTCTGATGGTTCTGGTGGTTCTGCTGGTTCTGGTGGTTCTGCTGGTTGTGGTGGTTCTGGTATTATGGACTGACTGATGGTTCTGACTGGGATCAGATCCTGGTTCTGGTGGTTCTGGTGGTTCTGATGGTTCTGGTGGTTCTGGTGGTTCTGATGGTTCTGATGGTTCTGGTGGTTCTGGTATTATGGACTGACTGATGGTTCTGACTGGGATCAGATCCTGGTTCTGCTGGTTCTGCTGGTTCTGGTGGTTCTGGTGGTTCTGATGGTTCTGGTGGTTCTGGTATTATGGACTGACTGATGGTTCTTACTGGGATCAGATCCTGGTGCTGGTGGTTCTGGTGGTTCTGATGGTTCTGGTGGTTCTGCTGGTTCTGGTGGTTCTGCTGGTTGTGGTGGTTCTGGTATTATGGACTGACTGATGGTTCTGACTGGGATCAGATCCTGGTTCTGGTGGTTCTGGTGGTTCTGGTATTATGGACTGACTGATGGTTCTGACTGGGATCAGATCCTGGTTCTGCTGGTTCTGGTGGTTCTGATGGTTCTGCTGGTTCTGGTGGTTCTAATGGTTCTGATGGTTCTGGTGGTTCTGGTGGTTCTGATGGTTCTGGTGGTTCTGGTATTATGGACTGACTGATGGTTCTGACTGGGATCAGATCCTGGTTCTGTAGGTTCTGGTGGTTCTGATGGTTCTGGTGGTTCTGGTATTATGGACCGACTGATGGTTCTGACTGGGATCAGATCGTGGTTCTGGTGGTTCTGGTATTATGGACTGACTGATGGTTCTGACTGGGATCAGATCGTGGTTCTGGTGGTTCTGGTATTATGGACTGACTGATGGTTCTGACTGGGATCAGATCCTGGTGCTGGTGGTTCTGATGGTTCTGGTGGTTCTGCTGGTTCTGGTGGTTCTGCTGGTTGTGGTGGTTCTGGTATTATGCACTGACTGATGGTTCTGACTGGGATCAGATCCTGGTTCTGGTGGTTCTGATGGTTCTGGTGGTTCTGCTGGTTCTGGTGGTTCTGCTGGTTGTGGTGGTTCTGGTATTATGGACTGATGGTTCTGACTGGGATCAGATCCTGGTTCTGGTAGTTCTGGTGGTTCTGCTGGTTCTGGTAGTTCTGCTGGTTCTGGTTTTATGGACTGACTGATGGTTCTGACTGGGATCAGATCCTGGTTCTGGTTTCTGTATTAAACCCGAACAGAAAGAGGAGGATCTTTCTGGGATTCATGAAGCTTTCAGATCATCAGATCATCAAACCCAGGAACCATCTGATTGGGTTCTATTCTGACCCGGTTCTGTTGGGTCCAGGGATGCTATCCACAATCTCTGCCAGCAGTTAGCAAGAGATCGGTTAGAAGGAGGGTTTTTCCTCTCCACTGTCGCTGTGAGGATCAGGCGTCTCCATGAATGATTGATGGCGTCCAATCAGCAGCTCTCGTTTCTCCGCCTGTTTGCTATTAAGGTCAAATCAGGCTTTTTTCTTTCATTTATCCTCATTAAACCAGAGAGGCGAGGAGCCCAGCAGCACCAGTTAGAGGCAGACTGGGACTGCTGGTCAATACCATTGATCCCAGTCTGCTGAAGGCCCGTCCCAGTCAGGTAATTAGGGTTTAGTGGTTGGAAATAGGAGGGGATGTACTGGGAACACTGGGAAGGAACCAGAGATCATTCATAGATCCTGACAGTGTAGAAGCTGGTTGCACCATGTGGCAGATAACGAGTCCAGAAGTCCAGTCCTGAATCCTTCAGGACCCGACCTGCAGCTCCAGACTAGACTCTGCTTCCTGCATGTCTTCAGGAGAGACTCTGTTGTTTTCCAGAGAAGCTGAGCAGAACAGGATCCACTTTCTAAACGCTGCTTTGTTCTGAATCCAGAACCAGAACTTCTCTGGAACCTTCAGGACTTCAGAGCAGGACTCAGACGTGGTCTCAGCCCAGTCAGACTCCGCATCTGGTCTAATCATCCATGGTACCTCCTGCTAAAGTTCAGGGTCCTTCTGCTGGACCCATGGCCTTGCCCAAGGACACGCTGTCTGAGACGTTTAGAGCCGGTTTCAAACCACCAGCCCTTCAGCTGCAGCACAGACTGTTGATCCCAGACCACCGTCCTGTAGAAAGTGCAGCTTAGATCCGTGTTTGAGCTGCAGGATTTCTGTAGCTCCTCCAGAGTGTCCATGTTGGCGACTCCTGCCGGGCTGATAGAATGATTCTATCGGGTATCTGGTCCTTCAGGTCTCTAATAGACTGATAGAATGATTCTATAGGGTATCTGGTCCTTCAGGTCTCTAATAGACTGATAGAATGATTCTATAGGGTATCTGGTCCTTCAGGTCTCTAATAGACTGATAGAATGATTCTATAGGGTATCTGGTCCTTCAGGTCTCTAATAGACTGATAGAATGATTCTATAGGGTATCTGGTCCTTCAGGTCTCTAATAGACTGATAGAATGATTCTATAGGGTATCTGGTCCTCCAGGTCTCTAATAGGGTGATAGAATGATTCTATAGGGTATCTGGTCCTTCAGGTCTCTAATAGGGTGATAGAATGATTCTATAGGGTATCTGGTCCTCCAGGTCTCTAATAGACTGATAGAATGATTCTATAGGGTATCTGGTCCTTCAGGTCTCTAATAGGGTGATAGAATGATTCTATAGGGTATCTGGTCCTTCAGGTCTCTAATAGACTGATAGAATGATTCTATAGGGTATCTGGTCCTTCAGGTCTCTAATAGGGTGATAGAATGATTCTATAGGGTATCTGGTCCTTCAGGTCTCTAATAGGGTGAGAGAATGATTCTATAGGGTATCTGGTCCTTCAGGTCTCTAATAGGGTGATAGAATGATTCTATAGGGTATCTGGTCCTTCAGGTCTCTAATAGGGTGATAGAATGATTCTATAGGGTATCTGGTCCTTCAGGTCTCTAATAGGGTGATAGAATGATTCTATAGGGTATCTGGTCCTTCGGGTCTCTAATAGGGTGATAGAATGATTCTATAGGGTATCTGGTCCTTCAGGTCTCTAATAGGGTGATAGAATGATTCTATAGGGTATCTGGTCCTTCAGGTCTCTAATAGGGTGATAGAATGATTCTATAGGGTATCTGGTCCTTCAGGTCTCTAATAGGGTGATAGAATGATTCTATAGGGTATCTGGTCCTTCAGGTCTCTAATAGGGTGATAGAATGATTCTATAGGGTATCTGGTCCTTCAGGTCTCTAATAGGGTGATAGAATGATTCTATAGGGTATCTGGTCCTTCAGGTCTCTAATAGGGTGATAGAATGATTCTATAGGGTATCTGGTCCTTCAGGTCTCTAATAGGGTGATAGAATGATTCTATAGGGTATCTGGTCCTTCAGGTCTCTAATAGGGTGATAGAATGATTCTTTAGGGTATCTGGTCCTTCAGGTCTCTAATAGGGCGATAGAATGATTCTATAGGGTATCTGGTCCTTCAGGTCTCTAATAGGGTGGTAGAATGATTCTATGGGGTATCTGGTCCTTCAGGTCTCTAATAGGGTGATAGAATGATCCTATGGGGTATCTGGTCCTTCAGGTCTCTAATAGGGCGATAGAATGATCCTATAGGGTATCTGGTCCTTCAGGTCTCTAATAGGCTGATAGAATGATTCTATAGGGTATCTGGTCCTTCAGGGTCTCTAATAGGGTGATAGAATGATCCTATAGGGTATCTGGTCCTTCAGGGTCTCTAATAGGGTGATAGAATGATCCTATAGGGTATCTGGTCCTTCAGGGTCTCTAATAGGGTGATAGAATGATCCTATAGGGTATCTGGTCCTTCAGGTCTCTAATAGGGTGATAGAATGATTCTATAGGGTATCTGGTCCTTCAGGTCTCTAATAGGGTGATAGAATGATTCTATCGGGTATCTGGTCCTTCAGGTCTCTAATAGGGTGATAGAATGATTCTATAGGGTATCTGGTCCTTCAGGTCTCTAATAGGGTGATAGAATGATTCTATAGGGTATCTGGTCCTTCAGGTCTCTAATAGGGTGATAGAATGATTCTATAGGGTATCTGGTCCTTCAGATCTCTAATAGGGTGATAGAATGATCCTATAGGGTATCTGGTCCTTCAGGGTCTCTAATAGGGTGATAGAATGATCCTATAGGGTATCTGGTCCTTCAGGGTCTCTAATAGGGTGATAGAATGATTCTATAGGGTATCTGGTCCTTCAGGTCTCTAATAGGGTGATAGAATGATTCTATAGGGTATCTGGTCCTTCAGGTCTCTAATAGGGTGATAGAATGATTCTATAGGGTATCTGGTCCTTCAGGTCTCTAATAGGGTGATAGAATGATTCTATAGGGTATCTGGTCCTTCAGGTCTCTAATAGGGTGATAGAATGATTCTATAGGGTATCTGGTCCTTCAGGTCTCTAATAGGGTGATAGAATGATTCTATAGGGTATCTGGTCCTTCAGGTCTCTAATAGGGTGATAGAATGATTCTATAGGGTATCAGGTCCTTCAGGTCTCTAATAGGGTGATAGAATGATTCTATAGGGTATCAGGTCCTTCAGGTCTCTAATAGGGTGATAGAATGATTCTATAGGGTATCTGGTCCTTCAGGTCTCTAATAGGGTGATAGAATGATTCTATAGGGTATCTGGTCCTTCAGGTCTCTAATAGGGTGATAGAATGATTCTATAGGGTATCTGGTCCTTCAGGTCTCTAATAGGGTGATAGAATGATTCTATAGGGTATCTGGTCCTTCGGGTCTCTAATAGGGTTATAGAATGATTCTATAGGGTATCTGGTCCTTCAGGTCTCTAATAGGGTGATAGAATGATTCTATAGGGTATCTGGTCCTTCAGGTCTCTAATAGGGTGATAGAATGATTCTATAGGGTATCTGGTCCTTCAGGTCTCTAATAGGGTGTGTAACATTGGTTGGGCTGAATATTAGCTGTTCTATGAGCTCTAATGCAGCCTGGTTAAAAGCCCTAGAATGAAACCACAGCTTTTCTTTCTTTTATGGTTTGATCATGAATATTTAGATGAGCTGTGCTCTGATTGGTTGGTTTACAACGAGCTGCTGAACAAAGACGCATCATAGCAACAAGCACTCACTGAAACATCAGGTTGTTGATATGGTAGGGGGACCAGACGGCCTCTTTTTCCCCCACATGTCCTACTTTTCAGACCTAAAAAAAACACTCGTCCGGGTTCTTGGTCGCCTACAGGTCCGCACGTAGTCCAAACACACAGGGGCACTCTAACCTGGGTGGGAACCCCGGTGGTCGGGGGCAGGGAGCCAGCGGGGGGGACGGAGTGACTGAACCCGACCCAGAGACGGTAGCCTGGACACCCGCGGCCCTGTTCTTCCCCCCGCCTGCCTTAGTGGCCCCCAGGCCCCCTCCTCCGGCTGAGGGCATGCGGCTCATGGCCCTCTGCTGAGATCCGGTCAGCATCCACACTTCATACCCCGCCCCCAAATAAGGCAACTTCCCAGAGTTTACATCAACTCGGTGCTTCGTTGGGATTCACCCGTTTTATGGTGGTAGTCTAGAATAGTGAGGTTTGCAGAGAAAGGAGGAGTTGATGGGGTATGAACTTCTCTGTACGTCGGTTTCACCCCCTGAACCATCGTTGTTCATCTATAACGGCGGAAACTCTGCATTCTATGGCGCCTTTAAAGGGGTCAGACTGATGGACTCAGAGATAAACATCTGTGCTGCCTTCAGGGTTGAGCCAGAAGATGGACGCCTGGTGTGGGAGGGAGGATTACTGACGGCTGTTAATCAAAGACTCAGATTTTAAGTCCCGCCCACAGCCTCCATTATTCCTGTCTCCATCCTGCAGCTCCAGGGCTTCATTGAGGAAACCAGCTCTGATCCAGGACCAGTTAAACATCTCTGCCTCCTGTAAAGGTTCCAGTAGAAACACAGTGATCCCAGTTAGGGATTCCCAGTCATCCACTCAGGCTAATTGATTTTCTGATTCAGGAAGCTGCTGTGGAAAAACTGGTCAACTGGGAGCTCTGGTCTGTTTTATCCTGTCAGGTCGGATGAGGAGGTTTAATGAAACGATAAGAAGGTAAATCTCTTTATCAGGCAGACATAAACCGTCCTACGATTTATCCCCTAAATGGATGATCTGTTTGGTTTCTGATCCTGCATGGATCCCGGATGGATCCTGGATGGATCCCGGATGGATCCCGGATGGATCCCGGATGGATCCTGCATGGTTCCCGGATGGATCCTGCATGGATCCCGGATGGATCCCGGATGGATCCTGCATGGATCCCGGATGGATCCCGGATGGATCCTGCATGGATCCCGGATGGATCCCGGATGGATCCTGCATGGATCCCGGATGGATCCCGGATGGATCCCGGATGAATCCCGGATGGATCCTGCATGGATCCCGGATGGATCCTGCATGGTTCCCGGATGGATCCTGCATGGATCCCGGATGGATCCCGGATGGATCCTGCATGGATCCCGGATGGATCCCGGATGGATCCTGCATGGATCCCGGATGGATCCCGGATGGATCCCGGATGAATCCCGGATGGATCCTGCATGGATCCCGGATGGATCCTGGATGGTTCCTGGATTGCTCAGCAGGTCTGTAGGATCCAGTGCCGGTCAGGTGGTGACTGGCAGACCGGCCGGCCAATGAGGAGGCAGATGTTCAGACGGTCTTTAACCGTAGATTGTTGAACCTGATCAGAACATCTTTATGACGAGATGTTCTGATGTGAACAGACCCTGATCCGCTGGTTCTGATGGTTCTGGTTCTGGATGCTAATCGATCATTTCACTTAATGCTGCGCTTCTTTTCTGGTCTCAGCTTTCTTTCTCCTTCAGTGTGGATTAACCAAGCAGAATAAAGCAGGAGGATGAAGTCCCTGCTGCTGGAGTAATGAGTCTGACAGCTATTCCCCTCCTGCTGCTGCCGCCGTCACTCCCAGACCAGCCTGTGGTGTCTGTGATGACAGCTGCTCCCCCCCCCCCTTGGTGTGTGTGGATCAGTATAATTGGCCTGCTGTTGACCCTCTGGTAACAGCGTGCCGACCGGATGCTTCTTGGGGGGGGGGGGGGGGGGGGGGTACTGGGTACTGCGTCCAGGGTCTGTGGTTCTGAATCTACTTTATTCAGTATTTCTTTCACTCTGTGTCTCCTGCAGCGCTTAGAGAATAAAATCAATAAATACAAAATACCAGAATAAATCAGTTCAGACTAATAGTTTAATTTTATTCATTCAGTCTAAATATTATGATAGAAAAACATTAATAAACATAAACTCTGATGCCAGGATGAGGAAAGAACTTTAGTTCCTGCAGCAGCAGGGAATGCTGGGATTATGTCACGTTTTTCCATCTTGCTGAGTTACACTATTAGCTTCTGGCTAATAAGGCTAACTCTCCTAGCATGAATGTTTACTCCATTGTTCTCCATGTTTCCTTCTCTCTCTTGTTTATTCATTCAACACATTTGAAAACAGTCCACCATGTTGATTCTATTCCGTTTATTTCTATAGCACCAATTCACAACACATGTCATCTCAAGGTGCTTTCCAGTTCACCAGATTGATTCAAAGTTTTCTATCTAAGGAAAACCAGCTGATTGCATCGACTCATTGACTCTTCAGCAATCCCTCACACTAAGCATGCTTGTAGCGACAGTGGAGAGGAAAAACTCCCTTTGAACAGGAAGAAACCTCCAGCAGAACCAGGCTCAGTGTGAGCGGCCATCTGCTGAGGCCCACTGGGGTTCAAGGAGACAGAAGCAGACATAGAAAAAGAAGCATAGATACAAAAGGCAACTGTCAACCAGCTCCACAGGCGGCCCCGTCCAGGAAACACACAGCCAGGCAGACGAGCTCCGAGCCAGCTCCCATGTCAGAGGATGAAGAGAGCACATCCAGTTAGTCACAGTCAGAGAAACAGGACTACACTGGAAAACAGGCCAAGCTCCAGCATCTAGAAACAAAGGTGTTGATGGCAGCAGCACAGCTGATATTTCTCTCCAGGATGGAGTCACAGCCAAACAGGAACAGACCAGATGAAGCTACTATGAGAAAAAGCAGAGAGAGCAGAACGTTAGAGATTGAACTAACAGATTCTGCAGAGTGGGAGAATAGAGATAGAATGAAGCAGAATGATGAAAAAGGGGTCCGTATGTCCTCCAGCAGTCTAAGCCTATAGCAGCAGAACTATAGAGATAGCTAAGGATAACCTGAGCCACTCTAACTAGAAGCTTTATCAAAGATAGCCTGTAAATAGCCTCTAGTTAGCTGATTCCTGGTTGATGGGACAGGTGTTGTGAATGAAACCGTGCCCAGCTTGATGTTTGTCTCTGAATGTGAGCATTGATGACTGAAAGACATCTTCTGCCTCCATTTATCTGTTTACTACAGTCTGTTGAATTCATGATAATGTGGATTTAAAGACATTTCAATTAGTGGAAAAAAATGCAGGGCAGAATATAAAAAAAAAGTCTAATCAACCAAAACTTTCGCGACCCCCATGCAGTACCTCCGTGGACCCCCTAGGGGGTGCAGACCCCCTGTTGAGGACCTCCGCTCTAGGTAGAATCCAGTTAGCCTCTAAAAGCAAAGATGGATGTCGGGCATGGAAAAAAAGCTGCAACAACCGGTGCCTCAAATCAGTCGTCTTTATAATAACCAGGCGGTCGTTTAACTCTAGTTTACATAGATCATTTTATAAATAGTATTTATTAGTCCGTGTAGGATTATATATAGATCTATATATTGCTGCAGTAGCATTTTAATGCAGTGAACATTTAATCCAGAATACAGGTGGTGCAGTGTGGGGTTAATGCATTTAACCCAGAATACAGGTGGTGCAGTGTGGGGTTAATGGATCTAATCTAGAATACAGGTGATGCAGTGTAGGGTTAATTCATTTAATCTAGAATACAGGTGGTGCAGTGTGGGGTTAATGCATTTAATCTAGAATACAGGTGGTGCAGTGTGGGGTTAATGGATTTAATCTAGAATACAGGTGGTGGAGCGTTGGGTTAATGGATTTAATCTAGAATACAGGTGGTGCAGTGTGGGGTTAATGCATTTAACCCAGAATACAGGTGGTGCAGTGTGGGGTTAATGGATCTAATCTAGAATACAGGTGATGCAGTGTGGGGTTAATGCATTTAATCTAGAATACAGGTGGTGCAGTGTGGGGTTAATGCATTTAATCTAGAATACAGGTGGTGCAGTGTGGGGTTAATGGATTTAATCTAGAATACAGGTGGTAGCAGTGTTGGGTTAATGGCATTTAACCTAGAATACAGGTGGTGCAGTGTGGGGTTAATGGATCTAATCTAGAATACAGGTGATGCAGTGTGGGGTTAATGCATTTAATCTAGAATACAGGTGGTGCAGTGTGGGGTTAATGCATTTAATCTAGAATACAGGTGGTGCAGTGTGGGGTTAATGGATTTAATCTAGAATACAGGTGGTAGAGCGTTGGGTTAATGGATTTAATCTAGAATACAGGTGGTGCAGTGTGGGGTTAATGCATTTAATCTAGAATACAGGTGGTACAGTTTGGGGTTAATGCATTTAATCTAGAATACAGGTGGTGCAGTGTGGGGTTAATGCATTTAATCTAGAATACAGGTGGTGCAGCGTGGGGTTAATGGATTTCATCTAGAATACAGGTGGTGCAGTGTCGGGTTAATGGATTTAATCTAGAATACAGGTGGTGCAGTGTGGGGTTAATGGATTTAATCTAGAATACAGGTGGTGCAGTGTCGGGTTAATGCATTTAATCTAGAATACAGGTGGTGCAGTGTGGGGTTAATGGATTTAATCTAGAAAACAGGTGGTGTAGTGTGGGGTTAATGCATTTAATCTAGAATACAGGTGGTGCAGTGTGGGGTTAATGGATTTAATCTAGAATACAGGTGGTGCAGTGTCGGGTTAATGCATTTAATCCAGAATACAGGTGGTGCAGCGTGGGGTTAATGGATTTAATCTAGAATACAGGTGGTGCAGTGTGGGGTTAATGGATTTAATCTAGAATACAGGTGGTGCAGTGTCGGGTTAATGCATTTAATCTAGAATACAGGTGGTGCAGTGTCGGGTTAATGGATTTAATCTAGAATACAGGTGGTGCAGTGTGGGGTTAATGCATTTAATCTAGAATACAGGTGGTGCAGTGTCGGGTTAATGGATTTAATCTAGAATACAGGTGGTGCAGTGTAGGGTTAATGGATTTGATCTAGAATACAGGTGGTGCAGTGTGGGGTTAATGGATGTAATCTAGAATACAGTTGGTGCAGTGTCAGGTTAAATTATTTAATCTAGAATACAGGTGGTGCAGTGTCAGGTTAAATTATTTAATCTAGAATACAGGTGGTGCAGTGTCAGGTTAAATTATTTAATCTAGAATACAGGTGGTGCAGTGTGGGGTTAATGGATTTAATCCAGCTAATTAGCTATAAATTATCTTCAATCCTTCTCCAGGCTTCGGATAAGAGGTGTTGATATTCTGTATAATTACTGCTTTATGTAAACAGTCAAAGAAGTTAATTTAATTCCCACAATAGAAAGACGCAGAGTGGGGTGGAGTGTCCACACACTCCCACTGTGTGGGTAATTAGCAGTAAACACAGCAGGCTGAGTGGGAGTGGGCTAATGGAGAAGGACTGGTGTTAATACCAGTGTATGAGGAGAGAGAGGGAAGGATCAAAGGACCCGTCGGTTAGCGTGGAGAGATAATCTGTTTGATCGCTCAGAAATAAGGAGTCAGCAAACGAGTGGCGTTTTTCCCAGGAAGGCTGTAGATGTTCCGGGTTCCGCTCCTTCATCTCTGCAGTAATAAAGCCGGACTCTGTGGACGTTTCCTTAATGGCTCTGAGCTGCTGGCATGGAGCGGGCTGAGAGATTAGAGCAGAGATTATGGTCGCTCTCGCTCAATGAGACACACATGGTGGCTGACAGGTGATGCTTGTTAATGAAGCTTTTCTCTGGAGCTCACAGGAGCGTTCATGCTGGGGGGGTCCAGCTGCTGCCGGCTTTATTCCAGCCGATCCGGAGCTGCAACATTCAGCGGCTCTGAGTTAAAGCCAATCTGTCTCTCCTTTGATTTCCTCCCATTAGTCCAGGATGGCCTGATGGAGAGATGAACTGCAGTAAATTCTGAACCTGGAAAGGTCTGGAAATGGGAACCTGGAGCCTGGAAAATAAAGACTTTAAAGTTGGAAAGTAAGCAGGAATCCTGGAAGCTCCAGATTAACCAGTTTGATCACAAAATAATGAAGCAAAACTTTCTGTCGCCCCAGAAAAGTGGAGGCCCAGCATGTTGCCGTGGTTACAGGAGCTCATCTGGTTTTCAATGAGGACTAGTTCCTCCCTGACCTTCCTGGTTAAAGACTGGGAGGCAGCAGGTCCAATCCTGACTGTCAGATTAACCCTAATCTGAGCCGTTCTTATTGGGGACAAAATAGACAAATAAAAGTCTAATGAATTCTGTCCAAACTGCACAGAAATAATAAATACCCATAA
This sequence comes from Cyprinodon tularosa, assembly GCF_016077235.1. Lineage (NCBI taxonomy): Eukaryota > Metazoa > Chordata > Actinopteri > Cyprinodontiformes > Cyprinodontidae > Cyprinodon > Cyprinodon tularosa. The sequence goes on along the minus strand of NW_024037840.1, from coordinate 73,363 downwards.
AATTGGTTTTATCTAAAACATGTCAGCTAGTCTCCAAATTCCCAATTTGAATTTCCTCAGATTGAAAACCACGACGCTCCAATCCGTCACTGATATTTACCCATCATGCCTCTGGGATTCATGCTCCTCTTCGCCTTCATGTCACTCGCTGTGACAGCAGAGGAGCCAATCACAGGCAGGTCTGTCCCTCCCTCAAAGGAGAGAGGTCAGAGCTCCAGAAACAGGAGGAGATGATGGAGGAGGAGGAGATGATGGAGGAGGAGGAGATGATGGAGGAGGAGGAGATGATGGAGGAGGAGGAGATGATGGAGGAGGAGGAGATGATGGAGGAGGAGGAGATGATGGAGGAGGAGGAGATGATGGAGGAGGAGGAGATGATAGCGCAGTAGGAGGAGGAGGAGCTGTGGGTGGACATGCTGGAGTCTCCTGCTGTTGTAGGTGTTTGTGCTCCAAATAAAAAGTGCCTGCTGACGTATCTGAGGCATCTTTAGGACACTCTCCGGCTCCTTCAGTCTCTGACGCCATGTTGTTTCAAGGCTCGGTCCAAGATGGACGCCAGCAGAGGAGCAGACCTCCAGTCCTCCTCCTGGATTCAGGAGATCAGGCCTTGGTCTGATGAACGGCTTCAGCCCAGATGAGTCCTCCGGTAGAAACAGGTGGGCGGGTCCCTCTGGGTGAAGGTTCATCCTAACGGAGGCAGCAGCTGGATTAGGATTACGTTTAGTCCCTCTGTTGTTTGTGGAGGGTCGGTTCCTCCTCTCTCCATCAGTCGCTGGTTTCCCTCCAGCTGCTGGCAGCTCTGGAGCTGCTCCTGTTTCTGGACCGGATCCAGAGCGGTAATGCAGTCCTGCCTTCAGACGCTAACCCTCAGTGTCAGCCATTGTTAGTCTGTGTTCACATGGGCTCTGGCTGATGTCCATCCAGCTGTCACCTCCTCTCATCATTTAAAGCTCTGTGGGTTTAAACGGCTCTGCTGCCTACAGTCGCTCTGTGCTTCATGTTTGCAGTCCTGTTAAATGCTGCAGGATTCTGTTGGCAGCGACGGACCATTGTTTGATTCCTTCTACTGCGCCTGAATATTAAGTGCTGAGGCTGCCTGATTATTTCAGGGAGGGAGGCGGCTTTAACCGAGCAATTACAGAAAAACACGTCCCTATAAACCAGCAGAACACTGCGAAAAACCATCAGAAATAAGTACAAACTCCTTAAATTAAGTGTATTTACCCTTAATTTGAGCAGGTAAATAAGATTATTCGCTAATAAGATGAATATTTATAATCTCAAATTAAGATAATTAGATAATATGCACCTGAAATAAAACAACGCAGTTTTAAATGAAAATTGTCTTTTTCTTTTGATAAAGTTTCTCACTCCTCCTCAGTCCAAGAAAAAATGATTTGTTGAGAATTAAATTGTTTTTGCAGTGAAGCGGTAATAATCTCAGATTAAGAGTTTAACCAGAGAACAACTGTTACTGTTAGCGCCTGGTCAGCTGATAGCTGGTAGATAAACTCATATAGATTATCTATACGCTAAAATCTACTGAATTTGTTTGTTGGTTTTATATTAAAAAATTTTTAATGGTTTAACTTCAATAACATTTAAAATACATAAAAAGGAAAGGCGAAAAAAAATGGCCGATCTGGCCTGCAGAGGCGCAATGTGGCACCTCTGACATCACTTCCTGTCAGGCTGGGTGTTTATAATCTATCAGGAACGCTCTGTGAGGGTCCAGCTTCCTGCCGTGACGCTACGCTACGATTGGCTGAACGTTGCCACATGGTGGAAAACATCTTGGTTGCCCAGACAACGATAATAACATCACACAGCGTCCGTGTGTCGAGTCGGGAGCATCTGTAGCGTTAGCGTGTCTAATGACCGATAAAGTTTGACCTGATTGAAAACAAAACTGAAAAAATCTGTTTCTGGAACAAAGTAACTGTTGAACCGTGATATAAACAGCTGGGTAGCGCTGTGGCTAACAGGTTAGCCTCTTTTAGCTGTGGCTAGCTGTGGCTAACAGGTTAGCCTCTTTTAGCTGTGGCTAGATGTAGCTAACAGGTTAGCCTCTTTTAGCTGTGGCTAGCTGTAGCTAACAGGTTAGCCTCTTTTAGCTGTGGCTAGATGTAGCTAACAGGTTAGCCTCTTTTAGCTGTGGCTAGCTGTAGCTAACAGGTTAGCCTCTTGTAGCTGTGGCTAGCTGTGGCTAACAGGTTAGCGCCTCTTTTGGCTGTGGCTAGCTGTAGCTAACAGGTTAGCACCTCTTTTAGCTGTGGCTACCTGTAGCTAACAGGTTAGCGCCTCTTTTGGCTGTGGCTAGCTGTAGCTAACAGGTTAGCGCCTCTTTTAGCTGTGGCTAGCTGTAGCTAACAGGTTAGTGCCTCTTTTAGCTGTGGCTAGATGTAGCTAACAGGTTAGCCTCTTTTAGCTGTGGCTAGCTGTAGCTAACAGGTTAGCCTCTTTTAGCTGTGGCTAGATGTAGCTAACAGGTTAGCCTCTTTTAGCTGTGGCTAGCTGTAGCTAACAGGTTAGCCTCTTTTAGCTGTGGCTAGATGTAGCTAACAGGTTAGCCTCTTTTAGCTGTGGCTAGCTGTAGCTAACAGGTTAGCCTCTTTTAGCTGTGGCTAGATGTAGCTAACAGGTTAGCCTCTTTTAGCTGTGGCTAGCTGTAGCTAACAGGTTAGCCTCTTTTAGCTGTGGCTAGATGTAGCTAACAGGTTAGCCTCTTTTAGCTGTGGCTAGCTATAGCTAACAGGTTAGCCTCTTGTAGCTGTGGCTAGCTGTGGCTAACAGGTTAGCGCCTCTTTTGGCTGTGGCTAGCTGTAGCTAACAGGTTAGCACCTCTTTTAGCTGTGGCTACCTGTAGCTAACAGGTTAGCACCTCTTTTGGCTGTGGCTAGCTGTAGCTAACAGGTTAGCGCCTCTTTTAGCTGTGGCTAGCTGTAGCTAACAGGTTAGCGCCTCTTTTAGCTGTGGCTAGATGTAGCTAACAGGTTAGCCTCTTTTAGCTGTGGCTAGCTGTAGCTAACAGGTTAGCGCCTCTTTTAGTTGTGGCTAGATGTAGCTAACAGGTTAGCCTCTTTTAGCTGTGGCTAGCTGTAGCTAACAGGTTAGCACCTCTTTTGGCTGTGGCTAGCTGTAGCTAACAGGTTAGCGCCTCTTTTAGCTGTGGCTACCTGTAGCTAACAGGTTAGCGCCTCTTTTAGCTGTGGCTAGATGTAGCTAACAGGTTAGCCTCTTTTAGTTGTGGCTAGCTGTAGCTAACAGGTTAGCCTCTTTTAGCTGTGGCTAGCTGTAGCTAACAGGTTAGTCTCTTTTAGCTGTGGCTAGCTGTAGCTAACAGGTTAGCCTCTTTTAGTTGTGGTTAGCTGTAGCTAACAGGTTAGCCTCTTTTAGCTGTGGCTAGCTGTAGCTAACAGGTTAGTCTCTTTTAGCTGTGGCTAGCTGTAGCTAACAGGTTAGCCTCTTTTAGCTCGCTCAGTTAGCCTGATTAAGCTACACTACTTTTAACTTCATATAAACAACCGTTCGTTTTCTAATAGCTGTTGTTTTATTTGTCTAAAATCTCGATGGTCATTTATTAACACGTTCCAATTTTTTCACATCTTAATAAAAATAATAAAGATAAGCTGAGGCTTTTAGTGTCTCCTTGTTAACTAGCAGAAAGCAGGACTTTCCTTCAAAACCGACAATGATTGTTTTCTACTTTCTGCTGCTTTAGATCACAGATGAAACGTTAAATAATAGCAAATAAAGGGAATAATATGTTGAGAAGAGATTTGATTCTTAAGAAACAGGAGCAATAAAGTTTGTCCGAGTGGAGTTGCCATATTATGATGTCATAAGAAGGGGCGGGCCCCGATCAGACCTTTAGTGCTGGAGGTCCATGTTAGTAGGCTGACAGCCCAGCTAGCATGCTACTGCTTATATAACAAACTGGATAAGGGTATAAATCTATATAAGTTAAAGGAAAGCAGCTATCTGTGGGTATAGCATGCTAACACTAGTGCTAGATAATTAAAGGGCAACTCACCCCCTTCCTGGGCCGGTCTCTGTGCCTAGAGGTGTGTTCACAGCGAGAGCTCAGGATCAGAAGTTAAGAACGTTACAGAAAAATAACCAAACGTCAGATTTATCGAAAAGATCGTCATTTAGGAAGGAAGTTCCTCATTTGACTTTATAACATCTTCACTGGGTTTTTTTCTGTGATGATTAGGAGCCGTCCTCAGACTGAGATGAATAGCTGCCATGTTTTCGTCATAAAAATGAAACCAGAAATCCAGCAGCTCAGGTTCCTAAACAGTTTTTATTCGCTCTAGAAAGATGGCGGGCAGAGAGCGATAGCATCAAATGGATGAAGCGAACGAGGGCAGGCTGCCGGGGGGGGGTGGGGGGGTGAATAAAGATTGAGCTGTCAGGACACTGATTTACTGATGGGGGGGGATCAATAAGGAGGAAACCATGAAGGAAAAGGGAGGAGGAGGGATGAAGAGCGAGCGGAGGAGTCTGGGACGAGCGAGTTGGGGGCCAGTCACCTGTGGTCGGCCATGTTGAAGTGATTTATACGGAGGCTTTGTTTCACTGGGAAGCCTTTCAGTGTCGCTCTCCTGGGTTTGATCCTTCCTTCCCTGAAGGCCCCGCCTGCTTCCAGGGCCCCGCCTACTGCGACGCCCCGAACAACACGGGGCCTAACCCTCAGCTCAGCCTCTGCTGTCCTCCCACGGCCCAGCTTTGCTTTGACTAGGCCGCTGTGACGCATTAATGATGTCCCTGAAGGCATCATCGGTGTTAGGCTGAACACCTGGAGGTTCACCAGTGAGACGGGCTGACAGTGGCCTAGTCAAAGTCCAGATATAAAACCAAGTGAGAACAGACGCTCATCTCTATCCAGTCTGAGGCAGATAAAGAAAAGAACATTTATGGGTGAAATTGGGAAAATATCAGAGGGTAGGAAAACTTTTTGTTTTATTTTTATTATAATTTTTTTTTTTTAAAAGGAAATTTTTTTAAAAAGCATTTAAGATCAAAGAGCAATCGATAATTTCAAAGAAACATTTTGTAGAAAATGTCAAAAACTGCTAATAATCCTGATTCATTCACATTTAAATGAATCCTGGAATAAAGGAAGGAAGCAGGTGGAAAACATCCAGACTTTCTCTGAGGTTCCTGAACCCAACATCAGGGCTGCTCCTCCTCCAGTCGTTCCACATCGTTCCTTCAGGCAGAAGCTGAACGAGGCTCTGACTGAACAAACCGCCTCTCTGATCTCCATGAAAGCCTTTTAGCTGCAGCGCCATCAAAGGCCTGCAGAGATGACGGCGCCGGATCCTCCGCCGCATGAAGGACACGAACAATGAAAGCAAAGACAGGAAGGAGGAGTTAGCCAGCAGAGGATGGCGGGTCCTGCTGGAGGGCAGGTCCACCTCAGAAGGTTCCAGGATTCAGCATTTCAAGGTTCTGATCCTCAATCTGCTGCAGGAAACAGTGGAGCTGATCAAAGACAGGAAGAGGCGTTGGATTGGCGGCCATGGTGGTCTTCAAGGCCAACAGGAAGAACTGTTCAACAAAACGTTCATTTGGAAGGTCTCAGGTCCTGGAAGGCCTCAGGTCCTGGAAGGTCTCAGGTCCTGGAAGGTCTCAGGTCCTGGAAGGTCTCAGGTCCTGGAAGGCCTCAGGTCCTGGAAGGTCTCAGGTCCTGGAAGGTCTCAGGTCCTGGAAGGCCTCAGGTCCTGGAAGGTCTCAGGTCCTGGAAAGTCTCAGGTCCTGGAAGGCCTCAGGTCCTGGAAGGTCTCGGGTCCTGGAAGGTCTCGGGTCCTGGAAAGCATCAGGTCCTGGAAGGCCTCGGGTCCTGGAAGGTCTCGGGTCCTGGAAAGCATCAGGTCCTGGAAGGCCTCAGGTCCTGGAAGGTCTCAGGTCCTGGAAGGCCTCAGGTCCTGGAAGGTCTCAGGTCCTGGATGGTCTCCAGGTTGTTTGGTTGTTGGCTGAAGGCTCCCTCCAGGGATGCCTGCTCTCTCAGGTGAAAGGGCGCAGAACCATCGGATCTCCTGATTTAACGGATTAAATTCAGAAAGAGCCAAAATAAGCCTGGAGTCATGAGGTATGGGCATTTTATACATCAGGTACACGCATTGATTCATGTAGTGTTTAGGGTTATGGTTTAGATGTGCTTCAGTGAAACTAAACTAAAAACTGAAGAGCTGGAAGATTAAAGCCAGAAATCCTGGGTTAGCATTAGCAATGTTAGCAGAGGTAGCAGAGTTAGCATCTTTAGCAAGGTTAGCAGTGTTGCCAGCTTTAACAGGGTTAGCAGTGTTAGCATCTTTAACAGGGTTAGCAGGGTTAGCATCTTTAACAGGGTTAGCAGGGTTAGCATCTTTAACAGGGTTAGCAGGGTTAGCATCTTTAACAGGGTTAACAGAGTTAGCAGCTTTAACAGAGTTAGCAGGGTTAGAAGGGTTAGCATCTTTAGCAGGGTTAGCATCTTTAGCAGGGTTAGCAGTTTTAACAGAGTTCCGTCCACAGTCTCCTGCAGTCTGTCCAGCTGCTGTGGACGGCAGATAAATGTGAGGAACAGATCAGAACTGGTTCTGATGGAGAACATTGAACCGGTCCAGGGTGGTGAACAGCACCTGGTCGGTTCTGGTCCAGTTGAGCTTGTCTTCATCAGGATGCGTTGATCTCTGCCTGCGGCTGTCTTCTAACGTCTGTCTTTTTCTCCTGCTCTGTCCACAGCCTCAGATGCTTCGTCCTCTTCCTCCCTGTCATCATCGAGTCCGAACTTTGTGGACTTCAGCTTCAGCCTGGAGCCTCAGGACACGGTAACGGTGCGAGGCGGCGTGCTGCAGCTGGACTGCCAGGCCCAAACGGACGCGGCGGCGGGACCTCCGTCCATCAAGTGGCGTAAAGACGGAGTGCTGCTGAGCACGGTGGTGGACGAGAGGCGAACACAGCTGGAAAACGGAACGCTGATGGTCCAGAACGTGGTCCACTCACGGCACCACCGGCCGGATGAAGGACAGTACCAGTGCCTGGCCACACTGGAAGGACTGGGGAGCATCGTGAGTCGGACCGCCAGGGTCACCGTGGCCGGTAAGACTCCTGTCCTGCTATTGGACGCTAGCTCATCTTAGCTGGCAGCGGCTGAGCTGTAGGGCGGCGTTGGACCACACCTTGACCCGCCCTTGGCGGTTCTGCCGCCGCGTCGGAGCGGTTTAACATTCTGCCTCTCTGCTCGCATCCATTTAATGGAGTCACCTGTAATGTCATTTCCAAAGTGCTCCGTGGCTTCAGATCAATACAGTTTATGGAGCACATTAATACAGCAGGAGGCTTAAGTGCTTCAGCAGCAGCTGGATGGAAGTTCACAGCTTTGGTCTCAACTAGCAGCAACATAATCTGCTCCCTGCTAGTTCACCTGGCCTGAGGAGAACACGGGCTTGGCGTGTCCGACACGGCGCCGCGCCTGTCGCTGAGCGCTACCAACACGGCAGCTGGTAATCCTGGAAAATGAGAGTTTAGAGCGTTGGGTTATTACAGCGTGTATTTTAATATAATCTATAATGTTCATCTAATCTTAAAGGTCCTCATCTTTAACCGTACATCCTTTGTTTCCACACTAAAGCCACCAGAGATAATCCCCTGGATTTAACCAGACTGGGATTAAACCTGAATCAGATGTTGGTTCCATCGGAGGGCCAGCCGTGTCAGGGAGGAGGTGGTCCAAGACTGACCCGAGTCCTGAACCCAAAGACCCGTAGACTGAGCCCAGTTCTAGAAGAACCTTTAGGTTCTACAGTTTGCAGCAGATAATCTGATTGTTTCTGCTGGATTAACGGCTTCAGACTAACTTTATAAACGTTTACAGCGTTTGTTCTGCGCTGCTGGGATCTGCTGATTCTAGAACACCTGCTGTAACCTGTGATAACGGCAGAGCTGCATTTAATCTGCTCATCTAAGCATCTTTTCTACGCCTTTGATTCAAAGCGCTCGGTTTCCACGGCGACTCCTCAGTTACAGATCTAGAACACACGGTTCTAACGGAGCAGAATTAAAGCTTCTAGTAGCGACGCTCTGCCAGAAGATTCACATCAAAACTTTAACTTTAAACACTAAACTGTTAAAAAACATTTTAATGACTTTAGTTGAGAAGTTATTCTATGTTTGAATTTCATTAAAAATCATCATCATCATCATCACCTCATCTCAGGTCACTTTATAGAAACAAATCAACCAGATCATCCAGTCAGATTGATTCAAAGTTTTCTATCTAAGGAAAACCAGCTGATTGCATCGACTCATTGACTCTTCAGCAATCCCTCACACTAAGCATGCTTGTAGCGACAGTGGAGAGGAAAAACTCCCTTTGAACAGGAAGAAACCTCCAGCAGAACCAGGCTCAGTGTGAGCGGCCATCTGCTGAGGCCCACTGGGGTTCAAGGAGACAGAAGCAGACATAGAAAAAGAAGCATAGATACAAAAGGCAACTGTCAACCAGCTCCACAGGCGGCCCCGTCCAGGAAACACACAGCCAGGCAGACGAGCTCCGAGCCAGCTCCCATGTCAGAGGATGAAGAGAGCACATCCAGTTAGTCACAGTCAGAGAAACAGGACTACACTGGAAAACAGGCCAAGCTCCAACATCTAGAAACAAAGGTGTTGATGGCAGCAGCACAGCTGATATTTCTCTCCAGGATGGAGTCACAGCCAAACAGGAACAGACCAGATGAAGCTACTATGAGAAAAAGCAGAGAGAGCAGAACGTTAGAGATTGAACTAACAGATTCTGCAGAGTGGGAGAATAGAGATAGAATGAAGCAGAATGATGAAAAAGGGGTCCCTATGTCCTCCAGCAGTCTAAGCCTATAGCAGCAGAACTATAGAGATAGCTCAGGATAACCTGAGCCTTGTTCCTGCAAAGACCAGCGTATCACCAGATCCTAATTAGCAGCTGACTCTGAGGATCTAGAATAGGAGAAAGGAAATCCTGATGGTCCCACGGTAAAAGCTTCCTGCCTGCTGGGTTGGTTACCACGGTTACTCTGAGTCGGTAAGGAAGATGGAGAAGACATCGTTGGCCTTTCAGAGGGTGGGATGAAATGAGCACAGGAAGCTGGATTAGCTACATAGCTGAGGGACCACAGAGCTAACTCTGGTTCTGCAGCTGCAGGCGGTTCTGTGATCCAAACAGGAGCAGACAGCAGCTGAACATCAGGCTCATTCACAGCAGCGTCGCCGTCGCCTCAGATATGTGATGATGTCAGAGAAGCTGAGGCTGCGGAGGACCTGCATGCAGGCGTCTTCAGGCTTTGCTCCGGTTTCACTGTCCAGGTCAGGTCCGACAGATTCAGTGTCTGACCTGAAACTGCTTTCATTGTTTTGAGGAAGCAGCTTCATCTTCTCTTTCTGTAATGACTTGAAATCCAGCTTTAGGAAACATTTGGCTGTTTATCGCGGTTATGATGGTTCCCGTAGATTTAAACGCATTATCTGATGCAGGGGGGGGGGGTATCTGAGAACCTGAGAACCTATCTAGACCGCAGATCTTTGAATTCATGATCTGTTACTAAATAACATAAAAGTTATTTCTAAAAATGATCAAATACATGAAACTATGTAAAGTTTTATCATCTTTAGCGATGGATCAGCGAATCAGAGATGCTAGTTAGCTCCTAGTTATGAAGACGTTTAGTTCAGTAGAAATGTGACGTAAAGGAGGTTTGAAGTGGAGCCGATGTTTCATTAATTCAGCATCACTGTTTGATCAGAACCTAAAACACCGACGCCGTCTGTTACATCAAAGACATTAACCCCCCCCCCCATCTTCCATTATTCCATCATTTTCATTTTTCTTCACTAAGTAAGAAAAGGAGCTGGAATAATAAATGAGCTTTGATTTTTTTAAAGCAACATTTTTTTAAATTTTCAATTTTTTAAATAGAATGTGTGCGTGGGGGGGGGGGGGGAGTATGGAGGGAAATGAGTGTCAAAATTCAATAAAACATTAAATCATTTTATCCCTCCATTCATTTTCCCTCAACTTTATCCCTCGGGTGGTGAGGGGGTGCTGGGGTCTATCTCCAGGAGAGGAGGGGTCCACCCTGGACAGAGAGGGGGGGTCCACCCTGGACAGAGAGGGGGGGTCCACCCTGGACAGAGAGGAGGAGGGGTCCACCCTGGACAGAGAGGAGGGGTCCACCCTGGACAGAGAGGAGGGGTCCACCCTGGACAGAGAGGGGGGGTCCACCCTGGACAGAGAGGAGGGATCCACCCTGGACAGAGAGGGGGGGTCCACCCTGGACAGAGAGGAGGGGTCCACCCTGGACAGAGAGGAGGGGTCCACCCTGGACAGAGAGGAGGGATCCACCCTGGACAGAGAGGGGGGGTCCACCCTGGACAGAGAGGAGGGGTCCACCCTGGACAGAGAGGAGGGATCCACCCTGGACAGAGAGGGGGGGTCCACCCTGGACAGAGAGGGGGGGTCCACCCTGGACAGAGAGGAGGGATCCACCCTGGACAGAGAGGGGGAGGGGTCCACCCTGGACAGAGAGGGGGGGTCCACCCTGGACAGAGAGGAGGGGTCCACCCTGGACAGAGAGGAGGGGGTCCACCCTGGACAGAGAGGGGGGGGTCCACCCTGGACAGAGAGGGGGAGGGGTCCACCCTGGACAGAGAGGAGGGGTCCACCCTGGACAGAGAGGGGGGGTCCACCCTGGACAGAGAGGAGGGGTCCACCCTGGACAGAGAGGGGGGGGTCCACCCTGGACAGAGAGGAGGGATCCACCCTGGACAGAGAGGGGGAGGGGTCCACCCTGGACAGAGAGGGGGGGTCCACCCTGGACAGAGAGGAGGGGTCCACCCTGGACAGAGAGGAGGGGTCCACCCTGGACAGAGAGGGGGGGTCCACCCTGGACAGAGAGGGGGGGTCCACCCTGGACAGAGAGGAGGGGTCCACCCTGGACAGAGAGGGGGGGTCCACCCTGGACAGAGAGGAGGGGTCCACCCTGGACAGAGAGGGGGGGTGTGTTGTTAAGTGTCAGTCAGAGGGAGGCGGAGGAAGCTGATTGGTCGGCAGCCTAAAGGAATGATAAATGATTTAGGAGAACAATGAGCAGAAAACACTGAACTCCTCTTCATGGTGTTTCTGCTGCTTCCTAACAGTCGTGACATTTTCCCAGAATGCTTTGCTTCAGAGAAGCTGCAGCGTTTGGCTGTCAGGCTGAAACAACCTGTCAGATTTCATTTTCCCATTAAACACAGTCTGAACGTGGCGAGGCCTGCTGCTCGCTTTCCATTTGATCTGATTCCATCATTTCATTGGGCGCCGCGTCTCAGAGCAACATGGAGGAGAAAATGACCAGCTTCTGTTAAAGTCCTCCACATCCTCCTGGAGGAGAGGAGGAGCCTCCTGTCGCTGTCAGATGGAAGTGCTCCTGCTCCTCCTCGTCTCTCCGTGTTTCCTCCTCCAGACCTGGTGCTCCATGCTGAGCTCCTCGTTCTCCTGGTGAATCGATGTTGGTTAGAAATGCAGCTCTGGGATCAGCTGGTTCTGCCTGGACTCCTGCGGTTCCTGCAGGAAGGACTGGAACCAGGCGGGCAAAGGCAGAATGTTTATTCTAGATATGAAGAATGTCGTTTTATTTAAAATAAAAAGTTATTGCAGATATCAGAAATATATATTCAGTAAAATAATAAATAACAAATGGCTTGCCATAGCCTGTTGTGACCACAATGACATTATGGGTTTATTTCTTGAATGGAACTGGATCAATCTGTGTTCGGAGCAGGAGTCTCAGCCGTGTGGCGCCAGGTTTTCCTTCCAACCAAGCAGTCGCTCCAGAATCATCTCATCATCTGACCAGGTGACCTTTTCTTCTTCTGTTGGTTGTGTTTTCAGGCCCGCTCAGGGTGATTGTTCCCACTGACTCGGTCTCCTCGTTCATCGGCGACACCGCCCTGCTGCGCTGCGAGGTCTCAGGCGACCCCACCCCCGTCATACGCTGGCAGAAGAACCGAGACGACCTGCCGCTGAACTTCCAACTCGAATCCCGGCTGGCGGTGCTGCCGTCCGGCTCTCTGCAGGTCAGCCGGGTCCAGCCGCCGGACTCGGCCACTTACCGCTGCCTGGCCGATAACCCCGGCAGCACCAGGACCGGTACGGACGCTGAACTCCGAGTTCTCCCAGGTAAGGAACCTGCTGGGAACTTTATCCCCACCTGGACGGGTCCAGAGAGGTCCACTGGTTCCACCAGACTCCTCCTGTTCTGCTGCGGTTCTGTGACTCAGTGCTGAGTCACCAAAGCTCAGCCAGTCTGAGATTTTCTGCTGGCCCACGTCCTCCTCCCTGAGCTGGACCTAGGAGGTTCTCCTGCAGTGGTTCCCAGTGGGGGAACTGGGAGGAACTGGGAGCACCCAGACGGGTCAATGCTGGCTTCAGCTGGTCACTGAGGAAGAAGAGCAGCTCCTTCAGATCCAGGTTCGGGTCTCAGGGTCTAATCAGAACCTCGGATAGCAGGCTGGAGCTGTCCTTCCACCAGAGAACCGTTAGCTGGTTGAACCAGTTTCCCAGTAGGTCCCCAGTCTCTCTCTGACCGTCCCACTGGCCCTGACGGTGGACAGCGGGTTCCTGATGGACCTGAAGCTTTTTATTTTAGGATGAACCTCTGATGTTCTTCCAGGTGCTGCTTCTCAGGCTGCTGTCATGGAGCAGGTGTCTCCTCTTGTTTTATTGGCAGAAACGCTCTGATGCGTTTCCATTTCTATCCTCCTGCTGCAGCAGTCAGCGCCTCACAGATGGAGCTCTGAATCATCTGAATCATCTGAATCATCTGAACCATCTGAATCATCTGAATCATCTGAATCATCTGAATCATCTGAATCATCTGAATCATCTGAATCATCTGAACCATCTGAATCATCTGAATCATCTGAATCATCTGAATCATCTGAATCATCTGAACCATCTGAATCATCTGAATCATCTGAATCATCTGAACCATCTGAATCATCTGAATCATCTGAATCATCTGAATCATCTGAATCATCTGAATCATCTGAATCATCTGAACCATCTGAATCATCTGAATCATCTGAATCATCTGAATCATCTGAATCATCTGAATCATCTGAATGATCTGAATGATCTGAATCATCTGAATCATCTGAATCAACTGAATGATCTGAATGATCTGAATCATCTGAATCATCTGAATCAACTGAATGATCTGAATCATCTGAATCATCTGAATCATCTGAATGATCTGAATCATCTGAATCATCTGAATCATCTTTGGTTTCTGCAGCTCCTTCCTCTCTGGAAATGTGCTGATTTACTCACTGGTCTCACTGGGTAGCTGACTGGTGACGGCGGCGTTGGCTGAGGCGTCTGCGGGACGTCAGGAGCTTCTTAGACCTGCATAGAAACAGCGTTAAGCTGTGATTAAAGCCGTCAGCCGTTGTTCCTCGACAGCTTCCAGCAGCTGCAGAGTCATAAAAGTCTTTTGTTGGGCTCCAGATATAGAGCGCTGTGGCTAAGCTTCTTTCTCCAGCTTTAGATAATCATTTGATGTAACCTATCATCAGCCGGTGCTTCAACCACAGATTTCCTGCTAACAACCACTTCTTCAAATGACCAGAAAGATCTTTGCTACTTTCCAGGTTTGGAAACGAGGAAAAATAGTAAAGATCCTTCGCCTCCAGATTATTAATAGAAAACAGCTTTATGCACCTTGCTTCCTGAAAGCTTCTCTGTTCTTGTGGAGCAATTATTTTTCTTTAGATCCCCAAAGTCCTTCATCAAGAATCCCAGTTGGACCAGCGGACTGAAACGTCCTCCATTACTGGAAACCAGTTCAGATCTTAAAGCCCTTCCTGATCTCCATTACATCTTTTATCAATGTTTCCATCTGAACTCACAATTGTATTAATATTAGCAAGACAACCACTGTGCCCTTCAGCTGTTCCCTTCCTCTGTTCCCTTCCTCTGTTCCCTTCCTCTGTTCCCTTCATCTGTTCCCTTCATCTGTTCCCTTCCTCTGTTCCCTTCCTCTGTTCCCTTCATCTGTTCCCTTCATCTGTTCCCTTCATCTGTTCCCTTCCTCTGTTCCCTTCCTCTGTTCCCTTCCTCTGTTCCCTTCATCTGTTCCCTTCCTCTGTTCCCTTCCTCTGTTCCCTTCATCTGTTCCCTTCATCTGTTCCCTTCCTCTGTTCCCTTCCTCTGTTCCCTTCATCTGTTCCCTTCATCTGTTCCCTCCCTCTGTTCCCTCCCTCTGTTCCCTTCCTCTGTTCCCTTCATCTGTTCCCTTCATCTGTTCCCTTTATCTGTTCCCTTTATCTGTTCCCTTCCTCTGTTCCCTTCCTCTGTTCCCTTCCTCTGTTCCCTTCATCTGTTCCCTTTATCTGTTCCCTTTATCTGTTCCCTCCCTCTGTTCCCTTCCTCTGTTCCCTTCATCTGTTCCCTTCATCTGTTCCCTCCCTCTGTTCCCTTCCTCTGTTCCCTTCCTCTGTTCCCTTCATCTGTTCCCTTTATCTGTTCCCTCCCTCTGTTCCCTTCCTCTGTTCCCTTCCTCTGTTCCCTCCCTCTGTTCCCTTCCTCTGTTCCCTTCCTCTGTTCCCTCCCTCTGTTCCCTCCCTCTGTTCCCTTCCTCTGTTCCCTCCCTCTGTTCCCTTCCTCTGTTCCCTCCCTCTGTTCCCTCCCTCTGTTCCCTTCCTCTGTTCCCTTCATCTGTTCCCTCCCTCTGTTCCCTTCCTCTGTTCCCTTCCTCTGTTCCCTTCATCTGTTCCCTTCATCTGTTCCCTTCATCTGTTCCCTCCCTCTGTTCCCTTCCTCTGTTCCCTTCATCTGTTCCCTTCATCTGTTCCCTTTATCTGTTCCCTCCCTCTGTTCCCTCCCTCTGTTCCCTTCCTCTGTTCCCTTCATCTGTTCCCTTCATCTGTTCCCTTTATCTGTTCCCTCCCTCTGTTCCCTTCATCTGTTCCCTTCATCTGTTCCCTTCATCTGTTCCCTTTATCTGTTCCCTCCCTCTGTTCCCTTCCTCTGTTCCCTTCCTCTGTTCCCTCCCTCTGTTCCCTTCCTCTGTTCCCTTCATCTGTTCCCTTTATCTGTTCCCTCCCTCTGTTCCCTTCCTCTGTTCCCTCCCTCTGTTCCCTCCCTCTGTTCCCTCCCTCTGTTCCCTTCCTCTGTTCCCTTCCTCTGTTCCCTTCATCTGTTCCCTCCCTCTGTTCTCTCCCTCTGTTCCCTTCCTCTGTTCCCTTCATCTGTTCCCTTCCTCTGTTCCCTTCCTCTGTTCCCTTTATCTGTTCCCTTCATCTGTTCCCTTCATCTGTTCCCTTCCCCTGTTCCCTTCCTCTGTTCCCTTCATCTGTTCCCTTCCTCTGTTCCCTTCCTCTGTTCCCTTCCTCTGTTCCCTTCATCTGTTCCCTCCCTCTGTTCCCTCCCTCTGTTCCCTTCATCTGTTCCCTTGATCTGTTCCCTTCATCTGTTCCCTCCCTCTGTTCCCTCCCTCTGTTCCCTCCCTCTGTTCTCTTCCTCTGTTCCCTCCCTCTGTTCCCTCCCTCTGTTCCCTTCCTCTGTTCCCTTCCTCTGTTCCCTTCATCTGTTCCCTTTATCTGTTCCCTCCCTCTGTTCCCTTCATCTGTTCCCTTTATCTGTTCCCTCCCTCTGTTCCCTTCCTCTGTTCCCTTCATCTGTTCCCTTCATCTGTTCCCTTTATCTGTTCCCTCCCTCTGTTCCCTTCCTCTGTTCCCTCCCTCTGTTCCCTTCCTCTGTTCCCTTCCTCTGTTCCCTTTATCTGTTCCCTCCCTCTGTTCCCTTCCTCTGTTCCCTCCCTCTGTTCCCTTCCTCTGTTCCCTTCCTCTGTTCCCTCCCTCTGTTCCCTTCCTCTGTTCCCTTCCTCTGTTCCCTCCCTCTGTTCCCTCCCTCTGTTCCCTTCCTCTGTTCCCTCCCTCTGTTCCCTTCCTCTGTTCCCTTCATCTGTTCCCTTTATCTGTTCCCTCCCTCTGTTCCCTTCCTCTGTTCCCTTCATCTGTTCCCTTTATATGTTCCCTCCCTCTGTTCCCTTCCTCTGTTCCCTTCATCTGTTCCCTTCCTCTGTTCCCTTCATCTGTTCCCTTTATCTGTTCCCTCCCTCTGTTCCCTTCCTCTGTTCCCTCCCTCTGTTCCCTTCCTCTGTTCCCTTCATCTGTTCCCTTTATCTGTTCCCTCCCTCTGTTCCCTTCCTCTGTTCCCTTCATCTGTTCCCTTTATATGTTCCCTCCCTCTGTTCCCTTCCTCTGTTCCCTTCTTCTGTTCCCTCCCTCTGTTCCCTTCCTCTGTTCCCTTCCTCTGTTCCCTCCCTCTGTTCCCTTCCTCTGTTCCCTTCATCTGTTCCCTTTATCTGTTCCCTCCCTCTGTTCCCTTCCTCTGTTCCCTCCCTCTGTTCCCTTCATCTGTTCCCTTCCTCTGTTCCCTTCATCTGTTCCCTTCCTCTGTTCCCTTTATCTGTTCCCTCCCTCTGTTCCCTTCCTCTGTTCCCTTTATCTGTTCCCTCCCTCTGTTCCCTTCCTCTGTTCCCTTCATCTGTTCCCTTCATCTGTTCCCTTTATCTGTTCCCTCCCTCTGTTCCCTTCCTCTGTTCCCTTCATCTGTTCCCTTTATCTGTTCCCTCCCTCTGTTCCCTTCATCTGTTCCCTTCCTCTGTTCCCTTCATCTGTTCCCTTTATCTGTTCCCTCCCTCTGTTCCCTTCCTCTGTTCCCTTTATATGTTCCCTCCCTCTGTTCCCTTCCTCTGTTCCCTCCCTCTGTTGCCTTCATCTGTTCCCTTTATCTGTTCCCTCCCTGTTCCCTTCCTCTGTTCCCTTCATCTGTTCCCTTCCTCTGTTCCCTCCCTCTGTTCCCTTCCTCTGTTCCCTTCATCTGTTCCCTTCATCTGTTCCCTTTATCTGTTCCCTCCCTGTTCCCTTCCTCTGTTCCCTTCATCTGTTCCCTTCCTCTGTTCCCTCCCTGTTCCCTTCCTCTGTTCCCTTCATCTGTTCCCTCCCTCTGTTCCCTCCCTCTGTTCCCTTCATCTGTTCCCTTCATCTGTTCCCTTCATCTGTTCCCTTCATCTGTTCCCTTTATCTGTTCCCTCCCTCTGTTCCCTCCCTCTGTTCCCTTCCTCTGTTCCCTTCATCTGTTCCCTCCCTCTGTTCCCTTCCTCTGTTCCCTTCATCTGTTCCCTCCCTGTTCCCTTCCTCTGTTCCCTTCATCTGTTCCCTTCCTCTATTCCCTTTATCTGTTCCCTCCCTCTGTTCCCTTCATCTGTTCCCTTCATCTGTTCCCTTCATCTGTTCCCTCCCTGTTCCCTTCCTCTGTTCCCTTCCTCTGTTCCCTTCATCTGTTCCCTTCCTCTGTTCCCTTTATCTGTTCCCTCCCTCTGGTCCCTTCATCTGTTCCCTTCATCTGTTCCCTTTATCTGTTCCCTCCCTCTGTTCCCTTTATCTGTTCCCTCCCTCTGTTCCCTTCCTCTGTTCCCTTCATCTGTTCCCTTCATCTGTTCCCTCCCTGTTCCCTTCCTCTGTTCCCTTCATCTGTTCCCTTCCTCTGTTCCCTTCATCTGTTACCTCCCTGTTCCCTCCCTCTGTTCCCTTTATCTGTTCCCTCCCTCTGTTCCCTTCCTCTGTTCCCTTCATCTGTTCCCTTCATCTGTTCCCTCCCTGTTCCCTTCCTCTGTTCCCTTCATCTGTTCCCTTCATCTGTTCCCTCCCTGTTCCCTCCCTGTTCCCTTCCTCTGTTCCCTTCATCTGTTCCCTTCCTCTGTTCCCTTCATCTGTTCCCTTCCTCTGTTCCCTTCCTCTGTTCCCTTCATCTGTTCCCTTCATCTGTTCCCTTCCTCTGTTCCCTTCCTCTGTTCCCTTCATCTGTTCCCTTCCTCTGTTCCCTTCCTCTGTTCCCTTCCTCTGTTCCCTTCATCTGTTCCCTTCCTCTGTTCCCTTCCTCTGTTCCCTTCATCTGTTCCCTCCCTGTTCCCTCCCTGTTCCCTTCCTCTGTTCCCTTCATCTGTTCCCTTCCTCTGTTCCCTTCATCTGTTCCCTTCCTCTGTTCCCTTCCTCTGTTCCCTTCATCTGTTCCCTCCCTGTTCCCTCCCTGTTCCCTTCCTCTGTTCCCTTCATCTGTTCCCTTCCTCTGTTCCCTTCATCTGTTCCCTTCCTCTGTTCCCTTTATCTGTTCCCTCCCTCTGGTCCCTTCATCTGTTCCCTTCATCTGTTCCCTTTATCTGTTCCCTCCCTCTGTTCCCTTTATCTGTTCCCTCCCTCTGTTCCCTTCCTCTGTTCCCTTCATCTGTTCCCTTCATCTGTTCCCTCCCTGTTCCCTTCCTCTGTTCCCTTCATCTGTTCCCTTCCTCTGTTCCCTTCATCTGTTCCCTTCCTCTGTTCCCTTCATCTGTTACCTCCCTGTTCCCTCCCTCTGTTCCCTTTATCTGTTCCCTCCCTCTGTTCCCTTCCTCTGTTCCCTTCATCTGTTCCCTTCATCTGTTCCCTCCCTGTTCCCTTCCTCTGTTCCCTTCATCTGTTCCCTTCATCTGTTCCCTCCCTGTTCCCTCCCTGTTCCCTTCCTCTGTTCCCTTCATCTGTTCCCTTCCTCTGTTCCCTTCATCTGTTCCCTTCCTCTGTTCCCTTCCTCTGTTCCCTTCATCTGTTCCCTTCCTCTGTTCCCTTCATCTGTTACCTCCCTGTTCCCTTCCTCTGTTCCCTCCCTCTGTTCCCTTCCTCTGTTCCCTCCCTCTGTTCTTATTCTACTCTATTGTGAAGGGAAATATCGTCATTCTATTTTTTACCTTTCCAGTTTTTTTATTGTATCTATTCTTTTTTACTCTATTCAGGTTTTAATTGAGGCAATAATGATTTCTTTATTTATTACATTTTCAATAATCTTTATGTTTTGTGAAACTTTTTATTTGTTCTTGTTTTCAAAGTATTTAATTGTTGGTTTTGTTAAATTGAGTGTTTTTTTATTTTCATATTGAATCTAAAAAGGTTTTCTCCCTGAAGGTAGCAGATGATGCGTTCAGTTTTTACTGGATCATATTTAGTTAAATCAGCTGTTTTTAATCTTAGCCCCACAGGACATTAAATAACTGCGTTAAAGTAACTTAATGTGATGAAACACAAAAGTGGTTGGATTAATCCTTCAGTCTGTTTATAGTTTAGATTTTAAATGCAGAGCGGCGAGTTTATAGAAAAGTTAACCTTTGACCTTCAGCCTGTTTGAACCTCCTGAATAAACTTCATAGAGACGGGTGGGGGCCCCTGATGAGGGCTGCCCGGGGCCCCTGACTTTCTGGGCCTTAAACACAGCAGGGAGGCAACTCCTCGCTCCATCCACTGCGCCCTGGGAAACCTCCCATCGTGCCCTCGCTGCGGGGCTCCTGGCCCCGGGGCCAAACGGCAGGGAGGTAGAACCAGATCTACTAGAAGTGCATCTGAGTCCTCGGGTCGTATTTTTCAGATGAAAGCTTGAAGTTTCAGCCTCCAGCGAGCAGAAACCCCTGGATTAAGGAGCTCACCCAGAGCCAGCTGGGTTTAAAGGGTTTATACTGGGCCGGTTACTGGGAGGGGGCGGAGCCACGACGGCGATGGGGCCCAGCGTGCAGCCCAGTAATCCTCCACTGGGAGCCTGGAGTCTGACTCTAAAAGACATGCAGATAAACTGGCTTCAGATGGTTTGGTTCTGATGATCCGGTTCGGTTCAGATGATCCGGTTCAGTTCAGATGATCCGGTTCAGTTCAGATGATCCGGTTCGGTTCTGATGATCTGGTTCGGTTCAGATGGTTTGGTTCTGATGATCCGGTTCGGTTCAGATGATCCGGTTCAGTTCAGATGATCCGGTTCAGTTCAGATGATCCGGTTCGGTTCTGATGATCTGGTTCGGTTCAGATGGTTTGGTTCTGATGATCCGGTTCGACTCAGATGATCCGGTTCGGTTCAGATGATCCAGCTTCAAACATTCAAAGGAACCAGGGTTCTGTTGCCGTTTTATTCTAGATGTTTCAGTGGAACCGGGTCGGGCCGCCCCGGTCCAGCTGGCAGAACATACCGCATGGTTGCCATGGATACTTCTCTTTCATTCCTGCACACTAACCAAGCTAAGCTCCTCTGATCCTGTACCGGTACCAGAACCAGAACCGTTGGGTACCAGTTAGCTCTATGGGAGGTTAGTTATTGCAGCTCTGTCCATCTGAGGCACTGTCGTGAGAAAAAAGTATTCAACTATTCATCCTAGTTAAATAAACGGAGGTTGATGGATTTCACTCAGTCGCCACATTTATTCATATCTTTGCAAAGAGAGAACAGATCATCATACAGCCCTAATGGCAGCATTGTTGCTCTGGGCTGTAGAATCCTCCCCATAGAAATATTTATTCTCTGTTAATTAAACAGACATTTAATAATCATTTTTAAACCTAATGATGGACCCAGTAAATTATTTATTATTTTTTATGCACAAACATTCGATAGAAATCTGACTGAATCAGGAAATAAAACGGCCTGATTGGCAGAGACAGACCTGCTGCTGACCAGGTTAGCTCTGGGAGGATGTTACCATGGCAACAGAAACAGGATGAGGAAACTCTTTCTAAACCCGAAAACTCAGTTTCTCTGATTTCAGGTTCAGAAAACTCTGAATTTTCCTTTAACCCAGATCTCCATCTCATGTGACCTTTAACCTTCTGTTGCTGCTGGAGTCCTTTGGTTTCATCCATGGCATCAAAACCAGAAGTAAAGATTTGTAGATTGTGGACTCGTCAACATTTACTAAACAATCATTTAAAGAGTTTTTATTCCTGTAAATCTAAACCTTTTCCTGCAGCATTGTAGACGTTCTGAGGATTATTTCTGGAAAAGGAAAAGTTTGGCGTAGTGAGGTGATCTTTACCTTTACGCTCCTTCCCATCTTCACCTCCATCTGCTCCTCTCTCTGTTTCAGAACCTGGGCTCAGCAGGAACCTCCAGTTCCTCCAGCGTCCGTCCAGAGTAACGGCTCTCCTGGGAACGGACGCTGTGCTGGAATGTTCCGCCTCCGGGTACCCGACTCCGAGCATCCAGTGGAGGAGAGGAGAGGAAGTCATCCAGAGCTGGTGGGTGTTTGGGATTTCCCAGAGCAGATTCTAATGTTCCTAAAGAAGGAGATGGTGATGATGCGTTCACTGGTTCGAATCTCCCAGCAAACACTGGAAGCTTCCAGACTCTCTGCATTCGCTATAAACAACATGTAACAATGATGAGGTTTCCCTCATGACCCGCCAGCGTGGAGAACCACCGGGAAGATGAAACTCTGTCTGAACGCCAGCGATCCGGTGAAACAGTCCAGGCGGCGTTTACGTCACGCCCTGAGTTCACGCTACACTGGTGAAAATGGTTATGGCGTGATTCACCTGCCACTCCACTAGGGGGCGGAATGTTCTCCACCCAGAAAACCAGTTCAACTTTGACTGCAGACCAACATTAAACCATTTGCTGTTAAATCAGGAAATTGTTTAATCATTTCTGATGTTTGGTTCCAGTTGAAAAAAGTTTTAATAACTTTATTTTGGCAGAAATCCAGAAGTTAAAGTTTTAACATCTGAGAAGTTTCTTTGACCTCCATGTTTACGACACGTTCTCCGGCTAAACCTGTTCGACTTAATCAGAGACGGCTGTTAGCTTTAGCAAAAGGTTCTATGACAACACCATGTCACGCCATTGACGTCACGTTTACATTACGCCGTTTACATCAGAATGTTTACGTCAAGCCGTTTGAGTCACGCCGTTTGTGTCACGCCTTATGTCACGCCGTTGGTGTCACGCCGTTTGCGTCACGCTGTTTGTGTCACGCCGTTTGTGTCACGCTGTTTGCATCACGCCATTTGGGTCACGCCTTATGTAACGCCGTTTGGGTCACACCGTTTGCGTCACGCCTTACGTCAAGCCATTTGCGTCACGCCGTTTGTGTCACGTCTTAGGTCACGCCGTTTGGGTCACGCCGTTTGCGTCAGGCCGTTTGAGTCACGCTGTTTGTGTCACGCCTTATGTCACGCCGTTTGCGTCAGGCCGTTTGTGTCACGCCGTTTGTGTCAGGCCGTTTGAGTCACGCCGTTTGTGTCACGCCTTATGTCACGCCGTTTGCGTCAGGCCGTTTGTGTCACGCCGTTTGCGTCAGGCCGTTTGAGTCACGCCGTTTGGGTCACGCCGTTTGTGTCATGCCGTTTGTGTCACACTGTTTGCGTCAGGCCGTTTGTGTCACGCCTTATTTCACGCCGTTTGGGTCACGCCGTTTGTGTCACGCCGTTTGCGTCAGGCCGTTTGTGTCATGCCTTATGTCACGCCGTTTGGGTCACACCGTTTGTGTCAAGCCATCTGCGTCAGGCCGTTTGTGTAACTCCTTATGTCACGCCGTTTGTGTCACGCCTTATGTCACGCCGTTTGGGTCACGCCGTTTGTGTCACGCCTTACGTCACGCCGTTTGGGTCACGCCGTTTGTGTCACGCCTTACGTCACGCCGTTTGGGTCACGCCGTTTGTGTCACGCCTTACGTCACGCCGTTTGGGTCACGCCGTTTGTGTCACGCCTTACGTCACGCCGTTTGGGTCACGCCGTTTGCGTCACGCCGTTTGCGTCACACCGTTTGTGTCACGCCTTACGTCACGCCGTTTGGGTCACGCCGTTTGCGTCACGCCGTTTGCGTCACGCCGTTTGTGTCACACCGTTTGTGTCACGCCTTATGTCACGCCGTTTGTGTCACGCCTTATGTCACGCCGTTTGTGTCACGCCTTATGTCACGCCGTTTGCGTCACGCCTTATGTCACGCCGTTTGGGTCACGCCGTTTGTGTCACGCCTTACGTCACGCCGTTTGTGTCACCCCGTTTGTGTCACGCTGTTTGCGTCACGCCGTTTGTGTCACGCCGTCTCGTAATGCTGTTCATGTCTTGCTGTTTACGTTCTGCACTGAAGACGCATCTGTTGTTCTTACATCTTCCGTCTCTCATGAGTAAAATCATTGCAGAAGTTTTTCTACATTATTATAATAGAATAAAAGTCTGACTCTGTCATTAAACTTAAGTAAAACCAGACTTTTAAATTAAAATAAAAGTTTAAACTTTTCACAGTAAAATATTTTTACCTAAATCAGAAATGAAAGTTGGGTTCAATGATCCTGCAGAGGGCGATGTTTGCAGGAGGCTAAGCAGCCTTTGGCCTAGTCAAAGTAAACTCCCCAGCTAAACGGTAGCGGTGTGGCTAGCAGGCTGCTGTCTCTGTTCTTCAAACAGACTTCATTAGGAAATGATTGATCAGCTTCTTCTTTCTCTGCAGGAACAAGAAGTTCTCTCTGCTGGCGGGAAGCAACCTGATCATCAGAACCGTCACGGACGACGACTCCGGCTCCTACAGCTGCACGGCGTCCAACAAGAACCAGAACATCACGGCGCAGGCGGAACTCAGCGTCCTAGGTGAGGAGACCGGCAGGAAGGTTTATGTGTGACGCTGCTCATGAACGGCTTTTATCAACAGGAGCAGAGAGTCTGATCTAAACGGGTGTGACCCCAGGTCGACCCTTAGGTCAACAGCTGGCGCCTCACAGAGGAAAACGCCAGAATAATGCCGTGTTGCTTCCTTAAGCTCCTGGATGGATTAGGAATCCTGGCAGAATCCGGATCAGGAAGACATGAAGTTCGATAAATAAAATAGATCTGTGTTTTCAGACTGTGGCGCCTGAAGCGTTCCAGCTGCTCCTCGCCACCTGAGGCTGACCGCTATCGTTTAACCACAGAAACCATCTCCAGGTCTGCTTCAGGTTCAGAAAACCAGCTCAGAGATTAGATACAAGGATTATAATCTGAAAGGAAGTAAAAGGAATAACTTTAAACTTTATTACTGAGATGAAACACAGAAATACTGTTTGGATCCAACATGGCCGCCGGCGCCGGGTCGGTTCCGCCGGGTCCAAGTAGGGCTGCCGGCTGGTCTGGGTCATCTGGGGGAAAATACTGACGTTCTTCCATCTAGAAGATAAAGCAGGGATGTTCCAGGAACCACATGAAGGCAGGAACCTGCTGACCTGAATGAAAGGGCCGTTCTGATTGGTCCTCATCACTCTGACCATCCATGAGGTCATCGTCTCTTCTGTAATGTAAACCTGTGGAGCCTCATGTAGAGTTTGAAGCTGAAAACAGAGGACCCATCAGTGAGGCATGGTGGTGGCCTCCTCATGCTGCGGGCGCCAGTGGGCCGCTGTGGGAACCAATCACAGCCTGGCGGGATATTTCTGAGCTCCGGTTTGATCCGGTTCCCCGTCGGTCCCGGTCCTCTGCTTGCAGGAGGTGAAGGCGACGCGTTCTTGGACGATCCAGATGTTTCTGGTGTTTAAGGAACAGAACGGGCCCGCAGCATGCCGCCGTGCCGCAGCCTTAATCTGCTTAAATCTGACATGAAGCAGCAGAAACCAGCAGGGCCTCATGTGGCGATGAGGAATATTCCTGTTTCCTGTGACGTTCTGATCCGTTTCTCAGTTCCGTTGAAGGAACTCGTGGTTCAGGTCCTTCAGGACGAGTCGGTCGCAGCGTGACGAAGGTTCAGGGTTCTGGGTCATCAAACAGGTTCCTGTTGGTTCTGCTCCAGCAGAAGGTCCAAACCAAACACCAGCAGCTGCTGTTTGTCCAACGCTCAGCAGCAGAGCTGCAGATTAACCTTCAGCTGCTTCTCTCTGTGGCTCGTTCCTAAAATCATCCCAGAATACGGCGAGTTTCCACCTGCTGAGGAAGGAACAGCTGAGACTCATCAGAGGGAGGAAGGAGCGGAAAGTTAAGGTGCTGCAGGCGTTCTCTGGGTTCATGATGAAAAGCGTGCGACCAATCAGAGTAAAGGCTGCATCATCTACAGATTAGATCGTCTAACGAGCGCCGTTTCCTCTCAGTCTGCATGTTCAGAGACGTCTGGAGGATGGTGCTGATCTCCACGCTGACGCTGATGTATGGAGATGTGGGGGTTCTGACTCCTCAGGGCGCTGACCGTGATTGCATGATTAGGATAACGAATGTGTGTGTTCTTCCCCGTCATAATGAGAGCAGCCCGCCTCATTAGCTGCTTCCTGTTAGGAAGCTTAATGAAATCTGAGAGAAACTGAGTCAGCAGCGGCGCCATCCGTCATCTTCCCCCCGCTGCCATCAGCAACACTCTGCAAAGAAAAGACCGAGTCATCAGTTTCCTGATGACATCAGACATGCAGAAGGATGGAGGCTCCACCTGTGGACATTAGCCTGCAAACAATAAGCTTAGAGCATAACATTGACCTCTGACCTCTGTTCACACCTGAAAACTGCCCTGCGGTTCTGCAGAAGCAGCTTTCAAGTCTCTCTGTTTAATAATTGCTGTTTTTAGGGTCTGGAGAAAAACCCCCTGAAAGAAGGAAGGTTCTTCTTTCACTGGTTGATTGAATATCAGAATATTTCTGCATTTCATCCATAAACTGACTCGTTGAGTTGGCTTTATCACTTTAGATCAGTGTTTTTCAACCCTAGTCTTCAAGGCAATCTGCTCTGCATGTTTTGGATGTTTCTGAGCTTCAGCAAAGCCTGATATCAGTCGATAACAGGTGTGTGGAAGCTGGGAAACATCTAGAACATGCAGGACAGGGCGCCTTGAGGACCAGGGTTGAAAAAGAATGGTTTAGATGGTTCCAGTCCACGCCGCCATGCCGCTTTTCTTCTGGAGTCCTTGACTCTTTACCAGAAATCCTGGCGCTGCAGTCATGTTAGGTCAAACAGCAAAGATCTAGGTCTAGGATTTCTAGGCAGGGTTTCTAACTCCAGAACAGTAACTGATCCAAAAAAAAATGGAGCTGATAGGTTGGGCCTGTGACATCATCGCGTCCTCTACTGCAGTTCACACATGAGGTCACACACGATGCATTTATTTGGAGATATAAACGGCAATGCAAAAAAATGGTATTGAGCATGAAGGCCTGCGGTGGAACGTAGACTTTGTTTCTCCTCCTGCTCAGTCGCCGTTGCTGGTCGGTCCTCATTTCTTTGCCGCCTTGTTGTTTTCAGTATTCCTGGTTTTCAGTATTTTTGGATTTTGTGGATTTTTGGTTGTTATCTTTTTCTTATTAAATCCTCAAGAAAACATTTCAACTCAACTCAACACTATTTCTGACATTTTGAGTTGAAAAATCTTCCTGGATGGAAGAGAAACGTCTTCAAACTGGGAAACAAAGTCCAGAGGATTGATTTCCTGTTCGACCAGCAGAACCTTCCAGCAGAATCCTCTGGTGTTGAAAGTCTTTAATCTGCTGCAGCTGCTGGCCTTTTAATCAGGTCTCTGCTAAATCTGATCAATCAAACAAACCTGGATGATCGTTTTTCCTCAAACTTCCAGGATTTAAATCCAGTAAATTCAGGAATGGAGCGAATGTTGGGAATGTCTGCTGCTGTGTTTCCTCTCCACCTCGCTGAGCTCAGAGAGGAACTGCTTCCTGTTTCCTCTTCCTGTCCTGCTGTTTACCTCTGAGCTGATTTATTGGCTTTATTATTAGTTTTCCTTGTGATTTTCCTTTAATGCATTTCCTCTTCCTAAAGTTATAAATGCTTCTTTCTACCGTTGGTTAAACGGGATTTTCTGATCCGGTGCGTCTGCTCTGGTCTGATGGTTCTGGTCTGATTCAGAGCCGCTCAGTCCGGATCCATCCTCGCAGAAATAGGTCGGCGCTGTCGGACACAGAGACCCACGCTGAGATAATTACCCTGGATTCATATCTACGCTGCCGCCGCGTTGCTGCGACAACCGCTGCTGTCTATTAAAGGCGACCAGCGTGAGGTCAGAGCTTCTGCTGGGAGCTGCATCTGAAGATGAAACGAGCAAATAGCAAAGCTGTCCATCTCAGCGTGTTAAACTCTGAGGAAGAACCAGTTACTCTTACTGGTTTTCATAAGGAGCTTATTTCCAGTAACATCCATCGACGTCTAAAACGCAGGAATCCCTGAAAAGTCCTCAGAAAAATAGAAAGATCAGAAGATAAAAGGTTTGGTTATGAATGGAAGGACGTTCACCTGGAAACTCAGGAGCCCAAACTGCCTGCAGGACAGATTTTAGACGACATCTCTTTAAAAACATGTCGATTTATCTCTGAGGCGACTTTAGAACGATGCTTTGATCCTTTATGATCAAATATAACTTCTGTTCTTCTCTCAGCTTTAATGTGAAGCAGCATCAAATGGATGTTAGTGATGCAGTAACCAGCATGGCTTCCTGTGGGTCCACTCCAGGCCCGGTTCTGCTGAGGCCCGGTTCTCCTGAGGTCCGGTTCTGCTGAGGCCCGGTTCTCCTGAGGTCCGGTTCTGCTGAGGCCCGGTTCTCCTGAGGTCCCGTTCTGCTGAGGCCCGGTTCTGCTGAGGCCCGGTTCTCCTGAGGTCCCGTTCTGCTGAGGCCCGGTTCTCCTGAGGTCCCGTTCTGCTGAGGCCCGGTTCTGCTGAGGCCCGGTTCTGCTGAGGCCCGGTTCTCCTGAGGTCCGGTTCTGCTGAGGCCCGGTTCTGCTGAGGCCCGGTTCTCCTGAGGTCCCGTTCTGCTGAGGCCCGGTTCTGCTGAGGCCCGGTTCTGCTGAGGCCCGGTTCTGCTGAGGCCCGGTTCTGGACCTCCATGGTGTCTCTGTGACTAAGCGGCTGGTTTGGAGGTCAGCGGCGGATCAGGGAGGCGGGACTTTAAGCTCTTACATACATGTTGGATTATTGTATTAAACTTTCATGTTAAAACTGGAACAATCATCTTAAAAGGTGAAACTCTGGTTCCACCTTCGTCAGCCGAACAATTTAATACGATTTTGATTTTCTACTTATATTCTTATTAATCCCTCGGCTGCGTTTCCATTATTCTAACAGCAGCTGTCTGGCTGAGCATCCTGCTGGGTCACATTGGGACATTTCTCCATCTGTGCCTCGTAGGTCTGAGCGGCTGCAGGCTGCCCATCAGGGCAGGTGGTCTGAGCTTAGCTTTCCTGAGGTTGTGAGTTTGAAAACCTCTCCCACTGACTGCCACTGTGGAAAAAACCTAAACCATCCAGCAGAGCAGTGAGGAGCTGCTGCAGATGGTTCCTTCCTCTCTGACTCTGAGCTTCCTGAACTCCAGCCGCGCTGCTCTGCTGACATCATCCTGGAATAAACATCTCAGAGGAACATCTATGCAGGCTGGTTTAGCATCTGAAACCGAAACACTCCTGGACCAGACCTCAGAACCTGGCTGACTGTTACGGTTACGTTTCCCCAACCTGTAAAACATGAAACAGAGACAGCGTAGATTTTTCCTGGAATGCTTTGCAAAGTGGAGACAGAGCATCAATCTCTGCATCTCCGCTTGGTTCAACACTTCCAGGCTTTTTACTGAGCAGTCAACGCATCACAACAGCAGGCGTTAGCTTCCGTTACGCGTCTCTTAGACACAGCAGGAACCTTTAGGAAGGAGAACCTGCCTGGTTTCAGCTTTACACACGGGGTCCGGGTTATGACCTTTCACTTCTCTGCTTCCCAAATGAAAAACAGGAACGCATTCTTGAAAAACATTTGACCGTCTTATGGCCTTTATACACTATTTCCAATGATGAGAGAAACATATAAAAGATATAAATGAATAAAATGATAAAAACAACAGAAATCATAATAACTCCAACACTGACCCTATGAGAGGGTCTACAGAGTCTACTGGATCTACGGGGTCTACTGGGTCTACTGGGTCTACAGAGTCTACTGGGTCTACTGGGTCTACAGGGTCTACAGGGTCTACTGGGTCTGTAGGGTCTACAGGGTCTACTGGGTCTACAGAGTCTACTGGGTCTACTGGGTCTACTGGGTCTACAGAGTCTACTGGGTCTACTGGGTCTACTGGGTCTACAGGGTCTACTGGGTCTACTGGGTCTGTAGGGTCTACAGGGTCTACAGGGTCTACAGGATCTACGGGGTCTACGGGGTCTACAGGGTCTACAGGGTCTACGGGGTCTACAGGGTCTACAGAGTCTACAGGGTCTGTAGGGTCTACAGGGTCTACAGGGTCTACAGGGTCTACAGAGTCTACTGGGTCTGTAGGGTCTACAGGGTCTACAGGGTCTACAGGGTCTACAGAGTCTACTGGGTCTGTAGGGTCTACAGGGTCTACTGGGTCTGCAGAGTCTACTGGATCTACGGGGTCTACTGGGTCTACAGAGTCTACAGGGTCTACAGGGTCTACTGGGTCTACTGGGTCTACTGGGTCTACAGAGTCTACTGGGTCTACGGGGTCTACTGGGTCTACTGGGTCTACAGAGTCTACTGGGTCTACTGGGTCTACTGGGTCTACTGGGTCTACAGGGTCTACAGGGTCTACTGGGTCTGTAGGGTCTACAGGGTCTACTGGGTCTACAGAGTCTACTGGGTCTACTGGGTCTACTGGGTCTACTGGGTCTACAGAGTCTACTGGGTCTACTGGGTCTACTGGGTCTACTGGGTCTACAGGGTCTACAGGGTCTACTGGGTCTGTAGGGTCTACAGGGTCTACTGGGTCTACAGAGTCTACAGGGTCTACTGGGTCTACTGGGTCTACTGGGTCTACAGAGTCTACTGGGTCTACTGGGTCTACTGGGTCTACAGGGTCTACTGGGTCTACTGGGTCTGTAGGGTCTACAGGGTCTACAGGGTCTACAGGATCTACGGGGTCTACGGGGTCTACAGGGTCTACAGAGTCTACAGGGTCTACGGGGTCTACAGGGTCTACAGAGTCTACTGGGTCTGTAGGGTCTACAGGGTCTACTGGGTCTGCAGAGTCTACTGGATCTACGGGGTCTACTGGGTCTACAGAGTCTACAGGGTCTACAGGGTCTACTGGGTCTACTGGGTCTACAGGGTCTACTGGGTCTACTGGGTCTACAGGGTCTACTGGGTCTACTGGGTCTGTAGGGTCTACAGGGTCTACAGGTTCTACAGGATCTACGGGGTCTACGGGGTCTACAGGGTCTACAGAGTCTACAGGGTCTACGGGGTCTACAGGGTCTACAGAGTCTACAGGGTCTACAGGGTCTACAGGGTCTACAGGGTCTACAGGGTCTACTGGGTCTACAGGGTCTACAGGGTCTACTGGGTCTACTGGGTCTACAGGGTCTGCAGGATCTACGGGGTCTACAGGGTCTACAGGGTCTACTGGGTCTACAGGGTCTACTGGGTCTACAGGGTCTGCAGGATCTACGGGGTCTACTGGGTTTACTGGGTCTACAGGGTCTACTGGATCTACGGGGTCTACTGGGTCTACTGGGTCTACTGGGTCTACAGGGTCTGCAGGATCTACGGGGTCTACAGGGTCTACAGGGTCTACTGGGTCTACAGGGTCTACAGGGTCTACTGGGTCTACAGGGTCTACGGGGTCTACAGGGTCTACAGGGTCTACTGGGTCTACTGGGTCTACAGGGTCTGCAGGATCTACGGGGTCTACAGGGTCTACTGGGTCTACAGGGTCTACTGGATCTACGGGGTCTACTGGGTCTACTGGGTCTACAGGGTCTACTGGGTCTACTGGGTCTACAGGGTCTGCAGGATCTACGAGGTCTACAGGGTCTACAGGGTCTACTGGGTCTACAGGTCTATGATCTACGGGGTCTACGGGTCTACAGGGTCTACAGAGTCTACGGGTCTACGGGTCTACGGGTCTACAGAGTCTACTGGGTCTACGGGTTGCTACGGGTCTACTGGGTCTACAGAGTCTACTGGGTCTACGGGTCTACTGGGTCTACAGAGTCTACAGGGTCTACTGGGTCTACTGGGTCTACTGGGTCTACTGGGTCTACAGAGTCTACTGGGTCTACAGAGTCTACTGGGTCTGTAGGGTCTACAGGGTCTACAGGGTCTACTGGGTCTACTGGGTCTACAGGGTCTACTGGGTCTACTGGGTCTGAAGGGTCTACAGGGTCTACTAGGGTCTACAGAGTCTACGGGTCTACGGGTCACGGTCTACTGGGTCTACAGAGTCTACAGGGTCTACGGGTCTACGGGTCTACAGGTCTACTGGGTCTACTGGGTCTGCAGGTCTACAGGGTCTACAGGGTCTACGGATCTACAGGGTCTACTGGGTCTACGGGTCTACAGAGTCTACAGGGTCTTAGGGTCTACAGGTCTCAGAGTCTACGGGTCTAGGGTCTACAGGGTCTACTGGGTCTACAGAGTCTACGGTCTAGGGTCTACGGGGTCTACAGGTCTACAGGGTCTACTGGGTCTACTGGGTCTACAGGGTCTGCAGGTCTACGGGTCTACAGGTCTACTGGGTCTACAGGGTCTACGGTCTACAGGGTCACTGGTCTACTGGGTCTACAGGGTTACGTACTGGGTCTACTGGGTCTACAGGGTCTACAGGATCTACGAGGTCTACAGGGTCTACAGGGTCTACTAGGGTCTACAGGGTCTACGGATCTACAGGAGGTCTACGGGGTCTACATGGGTCTACAGGGTCTAGCGGTCTACAGGGTCTACTGGGTCTACTGGTCTACAGGGTCTACATGGGTCTACAGAGGTCTACAGGGTCTACAGGGTTCTACAGGGTCTACAGGGTCTGGGTCTACAGGTCTGGGTCTACAGAGTCTACAGGGTCTGTAGGGTCTACAGGGTCTACTGGGTCTACAGGGTCTACTGGGTCTACAGAGTCTACAGGGTCTGTAGGGTCTACAAGGTCTACTGGGTCTACAGAGTCTGTAGGGTCTACAGGGTCTACAAGGTCTACTGAGTCTACAGAGTCTACAGGGTCTACTGGGTCTACAGAGTCTACAGGGTCTACTGGGTCTACAGAGTCTACAGGGTCTGTAGGGTCTACAAGGTCTACAGGGTCTACTGGGTCTACAGAGTCTACAGGGTCTGTAGGATCTACAGGGTCTACTGGGTCTACAGAGTCTACAGGGTCTGTAGGGTCTACAAGGTCTACAGGGTCTACTGGGTCTACAGAGTCTACAGGGTCTGTAGGATCTACAGGGTCTACTGGGTCTACAGAGTCTACAGGGTCTGTAGGGTCTACAAGGTCTACTGGGTCTACAGAGTCTACAGGGTCTGTAGGGTCTACAGGGTCTACTGGGTCTACAGGGTCTACTGGGTCTACAGAGTCTACAGGGTCTGTAGGGTCTACAAGGTCTACTGGGTCTACAGAGTCTGTAGGGTCTACAGGGTCTACTGGGTCTACAGAGTCTACAGGGTCTGTAGGGTCTACAAGGTCTACTGGGTCTACAGAGTCTACAGGGTCTGTAGGGTCTACAGGGTCTACTGGGTCTACAGCAGGGGGGTTCATTCTAGTTCCTGAGGGCTGGTATCCTGTAACTTTGACAGTCATGGTTCTCCGCCTCCAGCAGTCATCTGGAGACCAGAACCCGTCCTGCAGGTCTGATGCCTCCACCTGCCTGTCAGGTTTAATCTTGGTCTATGATAAGGTTAAAAATGGCCGCCGCCCCTCCCCTCCTGTCTGCCAGAAAACCCTGAGGAGGAGTCAGAGTGGAGATAACAGCAGGGTGGGTGGTACCTGAAGGTGTCCTCCATGTGGAGCCCAGACCCCGAACGCCCCACAGCAGTACTGGGACTCTGTTTACTGGTCGGATGTGATATTTAGGAGTTTAATAGGCTTCATCTTCATCATCTTCAGTTTGAACTTCCAGGGAGCAGAACCAACCAGAATCATCCAGATTTAGCAAAACTGTTCTGCTGGTGGTCCGGACCAGTCTGGATCCAGTCCTCCCACCTCCTGCTGTCCTAACCTGGTTCCTGTGGTTCCTTTCTCCCAGTTCCGCCTCAGTTCCTGAACTACCCGACCAACACCTTCGCCTACGAGTCCACCGACATCGAGCTGGAGTGCGCCGTGACGGGAAACCCGCTGCCGGCCGTCCGCTGGATGAAAAACGGGGAGGAGGTCATTCCCAGCGACTACTTCCAGATCGTGGTGAGTTCCACGGAAAACGCTCCAGAACCCCCGCCCCCCACCCCACCCCCCGCCTCCGCTTCCTGTTTGCTTTTGGGTCAAAATTTCTACAGAAAATAAGGAACATTTTCTAATCGCCTCTAACAAAATAGTTTAAGCACCTTTTAATAAAAAGCTACATTTGAAAGGACAGCAGGTTTTCTGAAAGAGTCGACAAAGTGGACTCGTCTGGACCTGGAAGCTGAACCATCTGAACTTTGCTGCAAGTGGAAATAAAACGACTTTTAGAGACAAATTCACTTTGAATTTTTTCTAAACGTCTTAAATCAGATTCTGCTCTGAATTTAGAGCAGAATCTGATTCAAAGTCAGTCTAGGTTGATCCAGATCCAGGTCTTGATTCAGATCTGGGTCCACATTGGGGTTCAGATCCAGTTTTTTATCCAAATCCAATTCAGATCCAGATCCTGATCCGGGTCCAGATTTCTCTCAGGTCTGTTTTAGTCTCATCAGGAGTTTTATTGAACTAATCGTCGGCTGAAGCTGTGATTAAGACCTTAAAGTGGATCGGTCCTGATCTCCAGGTTTCCTCCTGGTCTTCTAGAACCAGAACCAGTATCAGCAGCAGGTGATCCAATGAGCCGAACCCGTAACCATTAAACCTCCTACTGACCATTAGAGGATTTAGTTGTTTCTGAGGAAAGAATAAAAGAAACGGACCAAACTGGACTCGGCTGGTTTAAAGCCGAGACGTTTAAAGGAGACAATAGAGAAAAGCTTCTTTCGTCCGTTTATGGAAAAATGGGAAACATGAGGGAAGCAGATAAACATGAAGGTTTAGAGAGATTTAAACCCAGAGGAGTGGAAGATAAAACCAGCATGATGCCAGTTTACCAATCTGTACATTAAAGGCCTAAAAGCACAGAGCAGTAAAGGCTGACCCGCTGACCTGCTGACCCGCTGACCTGCTGACCTGCTGACCTGCTTCCTCCTTAATCCTCAGGACGGCTCCAACCTGCAGATCCTGGGTCTGGTCAAGTCGGATGAAGGATTCTATCAGTGCGTCGCTGAGAACTCAGCCGGCAGCTCTCAGGCCATGGCTCAGCTGCTGCTCCGGGAGCCAGGTAGGAGGAGCCAGCAACAGCTGGCTGACTGAGCCGCCGCCGTCCTCGCCATCATTCCATCCGGTCCTCGCCATCATTCCATCCGGTCCTCGCCATCATTCCATCCGGTCCTCGCCATCATTCCATCCGGTCCTCGCCATCATTCCATCCGGTCCTCGCCATCATTCCATCCGGTTCTCGCCATCATTCCATCCGGTTCTCGCCATCATTCCATCCGGTTCTCGCCATCATTCCATCCGGTCCTCGCCATCATTCCATCCGGTCCTCGCCATCATTCCATCCGGTCCTCGCCATCATTCCATCCGGTCCTCGCCATCATTCCATCCGGTTCTCGCCATCATTCCATCCGGTCCTCGCCATCATTCCATCCGGTCCTCGCCATCATTCCATCCGGTCCTCGCCATCATTCCATCCGGTCCTCGCCATCATTCCATCCGGTCCTCGCCATCATTCCATCCGGTTCTCGCCATCATTCCATCCGGTCCTCGCCATCATTCCATCCGGTCCTCGCCATCATTCCATCCGGTTCTCGCCATCATTCCATCCGGTCCTCGCCATCATTCCATCCGGTCCTCGCCATCATTCCATCCGGTCCTCGCCATCATTCCATCCGGTCCTCGCCATCATTCCATCCGGTTCTCGTCATCATTCCATCCGGTCCTCGCCATCATTCCATCCGGTCCTCGCCATCATTCCATCCGGTTCTCGCCATCATTCCATCCGGTCCTCGCCATCATTCCATCCGGTTCTCGCCATCATTCCATCCTCAGCCTCCATCCGGTTCTCGCCATCATTCCATCCGGTCCTCGCCATCATTCCATCCGGTCCTCGCCATCATTCCATCCGGTTCTCGCCATCATTCCATCCGGTCCTCGCCATCATTCCATCCGGTCCTCGCCATCATTCCATCCGGTCCTCGCCATCATTCCATCCGGTTCTCGCCATCATTCCATCCGGTCCTCGCCATCATTCCATCCGGTCCTCGCCATCATTCCATCCGGTTCTCGCCATCATTCCATCCGGTCCTCGCCATCATTCCATCCGGTTCTCGCCATCATTCCATCCTCAGCCTCCATCCGGTTCTCGCCATCATTCCATCCGGTCCTCGCCATCATTCCATCCGGTCCTCGCCATCATTCCATCCGGTTCTCGCCATCATTCCATCCGGTCCTCGCCATCATTCCATCCGGTTCTCGCCATCATTCCATCCGGTCCTCGCCATCATTCCATCCGGTCCTCGCCATCATTCCATCCGGTTCTCGCCATCATTCCATCCGGTTCTCGCCATCATTCCATCCGGTCCTCGCCATCATTCCATCCGGTCCTCGCCATCATTCCATCCGGTTCTCGCCATCATTCCATCCGGTCCTCGCCATCATTCCATCCGGTTCTCACCATCATTCCGTCCGGTCCTCGCCATCATTCCATCCGGTCCTCGCCATCATTCCATCCGGTCCTCGCCATCATTCCATCCGGTCCTCGCCATCATTCCATCCAGTCCTCGCCATCATTCCATCCGGTCCTCGCCATCATTCCATCCGGTCCTCGCCATCATTCCATCCGGTTCTCGCCATCATTCCATCCGGTCCTCGCCATCATTCCATCCGGTTCTCACCATCATTCCGTCCGGTCATCGCCATCATTCCATCCGGTCCTCGCCATCATTCCATCCGGTCCTCGCCATCATTCCATCCGGTCCTCGCCATCATTCCATCCGGTCCTCGCCATCATTCCATCCAGTCCTCGCCATCATTCCATCCGGTCCTCGCCATCATTCCATCCGGTCCTCGCCATCATTCCATCCTCAGCCTCCATCCGGTCCTCGCCATCATTCCATCCGGTTCTCGCCATCATTCCATCCGGTCCTCGCCATCATTCCATCCTCAGCCTCCATCCGGTCCTCGCCATCATTCCATCGGGTCCTCGCCATCATTCCATCCGGTCCTCGCCATCATTCCATCCTCAGCCTCCATCCGGTCCTCGCCATCATTCCATCCGGTCCTCGCCATCATTCCATCCGGTCCTCGCCATCATTCCATCCGGTTCTCGCCATCATTCCATCCGGTCCTCGCCATCATTCCATCCTCAGCCTCCATCCGGTCCTCGCCATCATTCCATCCGGTCCTCGCCATCATTCCATCCGGTCCTCGCCATCATTCCATCCGGTTCTCGCCATCATTCCATCCGGTTCTCGCCATCATTCCATCCGGTCCTCGCCATCATTCCATCCGGTTCTCGCCATCATTCCATCCGGTCCTCGCCATCATTCCATCCGGTCCTCGCCATCATTCCATCCGGTCCTCGCCATCATTCCATCCGGTCCTCGCCATCATTCCATCCTCAGCCTCCATCCGGTCCTCGCCATCATTCCATCCGGTCCTCGCCATCATTCCATCCGGTCCTCGCCATCATTCCATCCTCAGCCTCCATCCGGTCCTCGCCATCATTCCATCCGGTCCTCGCCATCATTCCATCCGGTCCTCGCCATCATTCCATCCGGTCCTCGCCATCATTCCATCCTCAGCCTCCATCCGGTCCTCGCCATCATTCCATCCGGTCCTCGCCATCATTCCATCCGGTCCTCGCCATCATTCCATCCGGTCCTCGCCATCATTCCATCCAGTCCTCGCCATCATTCCATCCGGTTCTCGCCATCATTCCATCCTCAGCCTCCATCCGGTCCTCGCCATCATTCCATCCGGTTCTCGCCATCATTCCATCCTCAGCCTCCATCCGGTTCTGGCCATCATTCCATCCGGTCCTCGCCATCATTCCATCCGGTCCTCGCCATCATTCCATCCGGTTCTCGCCATCATTCCATCCTCAGCCTCCATCCGGTTCTGGCCATCATTCCATCCGGTTCTCGCCATCATTCCATCCTCAGCCTCCATCCGGTCCTCGCCATCATTCCATCCGGTTCTCGCCATCATTCCATCCTCAGCCTCCATCCGGTCCTCGCCATCATTCCATCCGGTCCTCGCCATCATTCCATCCGGTTCTCGCCATCATTCCATCCTCAGCCTCCATCCGGTTCTGGCCATCATTCCATCCGGTCCTCGCCATCATTCCATCCGGTTCTCGCCATCATTCCATCCGGTCCTCGCCATCATTCCATCCGGTCCTCGCCATCATTCCATCCAGTCCTCGCCATCATTCCATCCGGTCCTCGCCATCATTCCATCCAGTCCTCGCCATCATTCCATCCGGTTCTCGCCATCATTCCATCCGGTTCTCGCCATCATTCCATCCTCAGCCTCCATCCGGTCCTCGCCATCATTCCATCCGGTCCTCGCCATCATTCCATCCGGTTCTCGCCATCATTCCATCCTCAGCCTCCATCCGGTTCTCGCCATCATTCCATCCGGTCCTCGCCATCATTCCATCCGGTTCTCGCCATCATTCCATCCGGTCCTCGCCATCATTCCATCCGGTTCTCGCCATCATTCCATCCGGTCCTCGCCATCATTCCATCCGGTCCTCGCCATCATTCCATCCGGTCCTCGCCATCATTCCATCCGGTTCTCGCCATCATTCCATCCGGTCCTCGCCATCATTCCATCCGGTCCTCGCCATCATTCCATCCGGTCCTCGCCATCATTCCATCCGGTCCTCGCCATCATTCCATCCGGTCCTCGCCATCATTCCATCCGGTCCTCGCCATCATTCCATCCGGTCCTCGCCATCATTCCATCCGGTCCTCGCCATCATTCCATCCGGTCCTCGCCATCATTCCATCCGGTCCTCGCCATCATTCCATCCGGTTCTCGCCATCATTCCATCCGGTCCTCGCCATCATTCCATCCGGTCCTCGCCATCATTCCATCCGGTTCTCGCCATCATTCCATCCGGTCCTCGCCATCATTCCATCCGGTCCTCGCCATCATTCCATCCGGTTCTCGCCATCATTCCATCCGGTCCTCGCCATCATTCCATCCGGTCCTCGCCATCATTCCATCCGGTCCTCGCCATCATTCCATCCGGTCCTCGCCATCATTCCATCCGGTCCTCGCCATCATTCCATCCGGTCCTCGCCATCATTCCATCCGGTCCTCGCCATCATTCCATCCGGTCCTCGCCATCATTCCATCCGGTTCTCGCCATCATTCCATCCGGTCCTCGCCATCATTCCATCCGGTCCTCGCCATCATTCCATCCGGTCCTCGCCATCATTCCATCCGGTCCTCGCCATCATTCCATCCGGTGCCTCCATCCGGTCCTCGCCATCATTCCATCCGGTCCTCGCCATCATTCCATCCGGTTCTCGCCATCATTCCATCCGGTTCTCGCCATCATTCCATCCGGTCCTCGCCATCATTCCATCCGGTCCTCGCCATCATTCCATCCGGTCCTCGCCATCATTCCATCCGGTCCTCGCCATCATTCCATCCGGTCCTCGCCATCATTCCATCCGGTTCTCGCCATCATTCCATCCGTTCTCGCCATCATTCCATCCGGTCCTCGCCATCATTCCATCCGGTCCTCGCCATCATTCCATCCGGTCCTCGCCATCATTCCATCCGGTCCTCGCCATCATTCCATCCTCAGCCTCCATCCGGTCCTCGCCATCATTCCATCCGGTCCTCGCCATCATTCCATCCGGTCCTCGCCATCATTCCATCCGGTCCTCGCCATCATTCCATCCGGTCCTCGCCATCATTCCATCCGGTTCTCGCCATCATTCCATCCGGTCCTCGCCATCATTCCATCCGGTTCTCGCCATCATTCCATCCGGTCCTCGCCATCATTCCATCCGGTCCTCGCCATCATTCCATCCGGTCTCGCCATCATTCCATCCGGTCCTCGCCATCATTCCATCCGGTTCTCGCCATCATTCCATCCGGTCTCGCCATCATTCCATCCGGTCCTCGCCATCATTCCATCCGGTTCTCGCCATCATTCCATCCGGTCCTCGCCATCATTCCATCCGGTTCTCGCCATCATTCCATCCTCAGCCTCCATCCGGTTCTCGCCATCATTCCATCCGGTCCTCGCCATCATTCCATCCGGTCCTCGCCATCATTCCATCCGGTCCTCGCCATCATTCCATCCGGTCCTCGCCATCATTCCATCCGGTCCTCGCCATCATTCCATCCGGTCCTCGCCATCATTCCATCCGGTCTCGCCATCATTCCATCCGGTCCTCGCCATCATTCCATCCGGTTCTCGCCATCATTCCATCCGGTCCTCGCCATCATTCCATCCGGTCCTCGCCATCATTCCATCCGGTCCTCGCCATCATTCCATCCGGTTCTCGCCATCATTCCATCCGGTCCTCGCCATCATTCCATCCGGTCCTCGCCATCATTCCATCCGGTCCTCGCCATCATTCCATCCGGTTCTCGCCATCATTCCATCCGGTCCTCGCCATCATTCCATCCGGTTCTCGCCATCATTCCATCCGGTCCTCGCCATCATTCCATCCGGTCCTCGCCATCATTCCATCCGGTCCTCGCCATCATTCCATCCGGTTCCTCGCCATCATTCCATCCGGTCCTCGCCATCATTCCATCCGGTCCTCGCCATCATTCCATCCGGTCCTCGCCATCATTCCATCCGTTCTCGCCATCATTCCATCCGGTCCTCGCCATCATTCCATCCGGTTCTCGCCATCATTCCATCCGGTCCTCGCCATCATTCCATCCGGTCTCGCCATCATTCCATCCGGTCCTCGCCATCATTCCATCCGGTCCTCGCCATCATTCCATCCGGTCCTCGCCATCATTCCATCCGGTCCTCGCCATCATTCCATCCGGTCCTCGCCATCATTCCATCCGGTTCTCGCCATCATTCCATCCGGTTCCTCGCCATCATTCCATCCGGTCTCGCCATCATTCCATCCGGTTCTCGCCATCATTCCATCCGGTCCTCGCCATCATTCCATCCGGTCCTCGCCATCAATTCCATCCGGTCCTCGCCATCATTCCATCCGGTCCTCGCCATCATTCCATCCGGTTCTCGCCATCATTCCATCCGGTCCTCGCCATCATTCCATCCGGTCTCGCCATCATTCCATCCGGTCCTCGCCATCATTCCATCCGGTCCTCGCCATCATTCCATCCGGTCCTCGCCATCATTCCATCCGGTCCTCGCCATCATTCCATCCGGTCCTCGCCATCATTCCATCCGGTCCTCGCCATCATTCCATCCGGTCCTCGCCATCATTCCATCCGGTCTCGCCATCATTCCATCCGGTCCTCGCCATCATTCCATCCGGTTCCTCGCCATCATTCCATCCGGTCCTCGCCATCATTCCATCCGGTCCTCGCCATCATTCCATCCGGTCTCGCCATCATTCCATCCGGTCCTCGCCATCATTCCATCCGGTCCTCGCCATCATTCCATCCGGTCTCGCCATCATTCCATCCGGTCCTCGCCATCATTCCATCCGGTCCTCGCCATCATTCCATCCGGTCCTCGCCATCATTCCATCCGGTCCTCGCCATCATTCCACCCGCTTCTCGCCATCATTCCATCCGGTTCTCGCCATCATTCCATCCGGTCCTCGCCATCATTCCACCCGGTTCTCGCCATCATTCCATCCGGTCCTCGCCATCATTCCATCCGGTCCTCGCCATCATTCCATCCGGTTCTCGCCATCATTCCATCCGGTCCTCGCCATCATTCCATCCGGTCCTCGCCATCATTCCATCCTCAGCCTCCATCCGGTTCTCGCCATCATTCCATCCGGTCCTCGCCATCATTCCATCCGGTCCTCGCCATCATTCCATCCTCAGCCTCCATCCGGTTCTCGCCATCATTCCATCCGGTTCTCGCCATCATTCCATCCGGTTCTCGCCATCATTCCATCCGGTTCTCGCCATCATTCCATCCGGTCCTCGCCATCATTCCATCCGGTCCTCGCCATCATTCCATCCGGTCCTCGCCATCATTCCATCCGGCCACCCAATCAGAGCTTCCTAAACTTTGTCAGGATGATAATATTTCTGTTCTAACCAAACTAAAACCTCTAACCATCTAACATCGAACTAAAGCATCAAATCCATATTTTTCTTTGTATAACATTAAACTCATAGATCAGCTTTATTAGAGACATTTTAGTTTATTTCAGGACCAGCTGACATGTTGATCTGGGGCCCAAAGCGGGGCCCCGCCCCCACCTTTGCTGATAAAGATGAAAATAGTTTAGAATAATGTTGAAGCAACTGGAGGCATCATTACTTCAAGTCCGAGTCCGAGTCGTTCACTCAGGTTAGTTTCAAAGAACACAAACGCTCCATCATGAGAACATCAAGAATTATTTAAGTAATTAACCTAAAGAGAAGAAAATACTGAGACTGAACCGTTTTAGACCTTCGTTCATCATTTAATCCTTTAAATTCTGTTAATACGGTTTAATCTCGGCTTCATGCTGAATAACAAGTTTTCCTGCAGTTTGAACCACTATTTAGTAACTCGTTATTTAATTTTTCTCTCCTTTCATTTCTCTTTATTATATGGAAGCACGTTTTCCTTCTTTATTCCTAACAAAACTGCATCAAACATTTATCATAGAAGATCATCGTCTGCAAACATGATAAACGTCATAAATGAAACTGCTGGAACCTTCAGGGTCATAAATACGTCTGACGGGAAAACAGGCGGGACTTAGTGCAGCTCAAAGCATCCTGTAAGTTCAAGGAAGCAACCTGAAAGTTCTAGAAAGTAAAGGTTTGGTTAAAGACAGAGATGCTTTCCTCCAGGATCTGATGGAGAAAGATGAACATTCAGGTAAAGAACCAGTTTTAGAAAGCATCCCAGGGTGTCAGAAGGTTTCGGAAAGTTTAAAGCTGGTTTCCTGGTGTGAGAAGAACCAGTTGAGCTGTTGTTCTGGAGGAGCAGAGGAGAGTTTAGAGCATTAGGAGGAGACAGCAGGAGCAGCTTCCTTCTCCTCATGATTCGTCTGACATCAGAGAGTCGGAGGATTTCAAACATTAATAAAGAGCAAAAAGCAGGAAATGTTCTGCAGCTGCAGAGGAAACCACAAAACAAACAGCGCCTCATATTAGCAGAACTTTCTGCTCCTCAAAGCTCCAAAAACCTTCATCTGCCTCCTTTGTCTGAACTTTAATCACTGTTCAGAGCCCCCCCCCCCATCCCCCGAGCAGCAGCACAGATGGCGACACACACAGACATTAAGAGGGTCAGATGGCTGGTGTTACCCAGCATCCCAGCAGGCTGGCAGCAGCCAATCAGGGACTCCCGTGAGGAGTCGGGTGTGAGATTGTCAGCATACCACCTTGTTACCCTGGAGAATGCCAGAGCTCTTGATCCTGGGAACGACTCCTTACACACTGGATTATCCGGCGGCTTTGTTGCTCCACGCGCCTCACATCCCTCCGCTCTGCTTCTGCACACATTAACCTGCAGAACAGAATCTGTTAGACTAACATTCATTCATTAACAGCAGATATGAAGATGCTCGGCTTCTACTTCCTGTTACCAGCAGCACCTCAGTGGCCTCAATGATTCCCTTTTTAAATTCATTATTTCATATTTACATCATAAGAATTCACCGTGATTATTTAAACTAAAGAGACCGTTGCTCTAAATATAGCGTATCTAACGCTAGTGCTGTGTCAGGGCTTCTCGTTGCTGTTAGCCATTAACGCTAATGGACCAAAACTTCTCAGAGCAGCAAAATATCATTTTTTTATTCATTTATAGCCTTTAGAACTAGAACTAGCCTGGTTAAATATGGTGCTCTGACCTGCTAACCGTTGCTAAGCATGCTAACAGTGCTACAGACCAAAGATAGCTGTTTGGTGAGGGGGGGCTGTCCAGTGGCTGTTGCTGTAATAAAGCATCCGAAGCAGCAGATGGCGCTGTTGGGAAGTCTGAACATTTTTAGATCAATAAAGACATCAACTAATCAGAGAAGCTAATCCAGTAGTTAAAACTATGGCTGCATCCGACCGGCCGCTCTAACCCCTAAACATCACTACAGAGCGGGGACTCTATAGTGAACTTTATAGTGAACTTAGTGAACTAACCGATCAGACAGATGATCACTGCTTTTTGCTCCGTTGGTCACGTAACTCCTCCTCCACCGCACGGTGCCTGCACCATCTATGTTATTTGTTGCTGCTGTGATGATGTTTTTGAGAGTAGTCTTGTTTTCGGGACTAGCCTCGTTTTCGT
This sequence comes from Cyprinodon tularosa, assembly GCF_016077235.1. NCBI lineage: Eukaryota > Metazoa > Chordata > Actinopteri > Cyprinodontiformes > Cyprinodontidae > Cyprinodon > Cyprinodon tularosa. Next base: position 30,214 of record NW_024037840.1, on the reverse strand, counting down.
GGCTAGCTTTATTTTTGAGACTAGCTTTGTTTTTGGGACTAGCCTTGTTTTTGAGACTAGCCTTGTTTTTTGGGGCTAGCCTTGTTTTATGGGACTAGCCTCGTTTTTGGGACTAGCCTTGTTTTTTGGGGCTAGCCTTGTTTTTTGGGACTAGCCTCGTTTTCGGGACTAGCCTTGTTTTTTGGGACTAGCCTCGTTTTCGGGGCTAGCTTTATTTTTGAGGCTAGCTTTGTTTTTGGGACTAGCCTTGTTTTTGAGACTAGCCTTGTTTTTTGGGGCTAGCCTTGTTTTTTGGGGCTAGCCTTGTTTTTTGGGACTAGCCTCGTTTTCGGGACTAGCCTTGTTTTTTGGGACTAGCCTCGTTTTCGGGACTAGCCTTGTTTTTTGGGACTAGCCTCGTTTTCGGGGCTAGCTTTATTTTTGAGACTAGCCTCGTTTTTGGGACTAGCCTTGTTTTCGGGACTAGCCTTGTTTTTTGGGACTAGCCTCGTTTTCGTGGCTAGCTTTATTTTTGAGACTAGCTTTGTTTTTGGGACTAGCCTTGTTTTTGAGACTAGCCTTGTTTTATGGGACTAGCCTCGTTTTCGGGACTAGCCTTGTTTTTTGGGACTAGCCTCATTTTCGTGGCTAGCTTTATTTTTGAGACTAGCTTTGTTTTTGGGACTAGCCTTGTTTTTGAGACTAGCCTTGTTTTATGGGACTAGCCTCGTTTTTGGGACTAGCCTTGTTTTTTGGGACTAGCCTTGTTTTTTGGGGCTAGCCTTGTTTTTTGGGACTAGCCTCGTTTTCGGGACTAGCCTTGTTTTTTGGGACTAGCCTCGTTTTCGGGGCTAGCTTTATTTTTGGGACTAGCTTTGTTTTTGGGACTAGCCTTGTTTTTTGGGGCTAGCCTTGTTTTCGGGAATAGCCTTGTTTTTTGGGACTAGCCTCGTTTTCGGGGCTAGCTTTATTTTTGAGACTAGCCTCGTTTTTGGGACTAGCCTTGTTTTCGGGACTAGCCTTGTTTTTTGGGACTAGCCTCGTTTTCGTGGCTAGCTTTATTTTTGAGACTAGCTTTGTTTTTGGGACTAGCCTTGTTTTTGAGACTAGCCTTGTTTTATGGGACTAGCCTCGTTTTCGGGACTAGCCTTGTTTTTTGGGACTAGCCTCGTTTTCGTGGCTAGCTTTATTTTTGAGACTAGCTTTGTTTTTGGGACTAGCCTTGTTTTTGAGACTAGCCTTGTTTTATGGGACTAGCCTCGTTTTTGGGACTAGCCTTGTTTTTTGGGACTAGCCTTGTTTTTTGGGGCTAGCCTTGTTTTTTGGGACTAGCCTCGTTTTCGGGACTAGCCTTGTTTTTTGGGACTAGCCTCGTTTTCGGGGCTAGCTTTATTTTTGGGACTAGCTTTGTTTTTGGGACTAGCCTTGTTTTTTGGGGCTAGCCTTGTTTTCGGGAATAGCCTTGTTTTTTGGGGCTAGCATTGTTTTCGGGGGAAGCTTTGTTTTCGGGACTAGCCTTGTTTTTTGGGGCTAGTCTCGTTTTCGGGGGAAGCTTTGTTTTCGGGACTAGCCTTGTTTAGGGACTAGGCTTTTTTTTGGGGAAAGCCTAATCTTCAGGGCTAGCCTGGTTTTGGGGGCAAGACTTGTTTTCGGGGCTAGTCTTGTTTTCGGGGCCAGCCTTGTTTTCGGGGCTAGCCTATTTTTCGGGGCAAGCCTTGTTTTCGGGGCTAGCCTATTTTTCGGGGCAAGCCTTGTTTTCGGGGCTAGCCTATTTTTCGGGGCAAGCCTTGTTTCTTAGCTATCCTTGTTTTCGGGGCTAGTCTTGTTCCATGTTTACGCTACTGATTAGCAACATGTGCTATAGATCTGACAGAATCAGCATTTTAACACATTTTGCTGTTGTGTCATAAATTCTTACGTCTTTTTATCTTATTATCTTAGCCTCTCTGCTGTTAGCTCTTGTTGCTAGTGCTGACCTTACACCTGAAAGAAGGGAGCTGGTTAGCCGGTTTTATTTGATAAACATAAATTACGTGTGAAGGTCGCTTTTTTTATTGAGTTGGGCTGTTTTGTTTCGTCCATTTTTTAGGCGTCATTTTGTGAAACAATTTTGCGGTTTGGGGGTTAGCCATGGCTAGCTCCTCCAAGCTATTGTTTTCTTTGTGTATTTTAGGAACGACAGCTTGCCATTAAGGTTAATGAACATAAGCAGGAGTTTAACTTTACTCACATGTTTTGGCGGTAAATTTTACTGGAGCTAATTTTATTTCCGCATTGATCTGAATGGACCGATCAGACATTATTATAATTATGATTATTATAAAGTCAAAGATCTGCTGCTAGAAAAGATATTCTGAGACGTAGCACAGATCTATAGATCATCTGGATGTGAGGACTGATGGTTCTATTATTTGGTGTGGATAGAAATGCTTCAAACAGAATGCTGCTCTGTGCTTTGCAGTCTCCTCAGCCTCTCCCTCCTCCTCTGCACTGCAGTTTCATATAAATTCTGGTGTGAACTTCCTCTAAAGTGAGGATCAAGCTTTAAGCCTCAATCCAATCATGTTTTCCTTCTGAGATACCTCCTCTCTCTGTCAGGCGTTTATCTTCCTCCCCTTCTATATTTCTCTATTTTCACTCCGCTGTGCCGCCTTCTTCCTCCACATCGGAAACCAAATGCTTTTTATTCTGTAACTCTGACTTTATTTCCAGCTTATCGTTTTTCCATTTTTATAGACGGAGCCAAACTGTTGGACAGATTCTGATCAGATCTGGGATCCAATCTCTGCCTCTGGGTCTCAGAGGAACATGGGAGGCAAGAACGGGAGAAAAAAGGAGGAAATGAATGAGGAAGAGGAATTATAAGGAAGGAAACATAGGAAGCATAAGACAAGGAATTAAAATAGAAATGAAATGTAGGGAAGAATGGAATAGCATAGAAGATAAGGGAATAGAATAGAAAAGAATAGAATAGAAAAGAATAGAATAGAATAGCATAGCATAGAATAGAATAGAAGGAGGAAGGGGTAGACTGGGGAAGGCAAAAGGAAAATAAATCAGAAATGAAAATGAAGGGAAAGAAGGAGGCAGAGAAGGAGGAAATATGGAGAAAAAAGACAGAATAGAAGAGAAGTGGGAGAGAGAGATGGATTTCCAGCAGGATGATGATGATGATGACGAAGATGATGAAGATGCTGCCAGAGGGAAGAAGTCAGAGATGGGAGGGTCAAGCGAAGGGCAGGAAGAGAGAGGGAGAGGTGGAGGCAGAGTGTCAGCCATGACAGATTTGTATTCCGCGGCGAGCGTCTGACCTTAGCGCCCCCCCCTTATCTCACACACACAGAAATGCTTTCAGTCCGTTACCTCCGTCTCTTCTTCTCTCCACACAAATCAACACGCCGCCCTCTCCATACATACGGCGGCTGTTGGACTGTGGAGGCATGAGGGGGGGTTGCCATGGCGATGAAAGCCTCTCTCTCCCCTCCTCCATCAACAGAGGAGTGTGTGGGACAGGTAGAGACACGTTGAGATGTTTGCTCTCTGCTGTGGAGATCCTTCCTGACGTCACGCTTCTCGCCTCTCAGCCCGCATCACTTCCTGTGCTTCACCTGAACTCAGAAACTTTGTGTCAAATAATCCCTGATTTAAAGTCAGAAATGATGCAATTCTCCTTAAAATCTGAACAAATACAACAGAAATGAAATGATTATCTAGAATCTATGTGGAATAGATCTACTCCTCGGTTCTCTGACCTTCCTGGAGTCTCCTGGTCGTTTCCATTTTCCGCTCCGCGTTCTCCTCCTTCCTCCTCTCACAGCTTCTGCTTCCTTTCCTCGTTTGTAACTCGGAGCGTCAGGAAAAACAAAACCAGCCACAGAGACAAACAAAGCGAGACACGGCGGCAGCAATCTGTCTGCCGAGTGTCGTGTCATCCTCAGCGAGTGGCAGGAGGCGACTCAGGAAGGCTTCAGAACAGCGGCGACGACATGTCAGCCCAGAAACCTCTGATTGATACGGAGAGCAGGCATTAGGATTCATCTGATGGTTCCTCCTACATCTCCGCCGTGATCCAGAGCAATCAGACCTGTTAGCTGGACTTTAGCTGCTTCGCTAATCAGTAGTTAAAGCGTCTAAACGAGGCAGAGAAGCCGAGCCTCCATGGGGAAGGCCTCCATTTCACTAAACTGTACTAAATGCCTTTTCTTTTCTATACACTCTGTGTATAGAAATGACTAAATAAGTCCTGGTCTAATAATCACACACACTGTTTTATTTAAAATACGCCCATGTGAACTACCTATATACATATATGTCTACCAGAGGCTCCTTCTCTGCTCATTCTACGTAATCCGTCTGTGATTGGCTACTTTTCAGGTGATCCAGCCAGGTCCACATGCTGCGGTGTAATGGTGTTATTTTTCTATCACTGCAGCGTAGCCTTCCACATAAAGTAGTGCTGCTCTGATGCCATTTTTTGGCGCCGATACCTGGCTGGTCAGAATCGGCCCGTACCGATACCTTCTGTTTGAAATTGATGTGTGTATCTATGAAGAACTGCAGACTACTGGGATGTAAAATAATCTCCATCATGGCTTCATGTCCAGCTGCTGCCTTCCTTAGTGAAGCAGGAAACAGACTAAAACAAAGAGAATCCAGGAGAACTTTTTATTTCCTCCCTGGAATGGATGACAATAGTTGAAGAAACTTTATCTCAGAATGATATCGGTGCCCCATTGGTTGGTACTCACCGATACCGATTACACCACCTTAGTGCTGGATCGCCCCCCCCCCCGATACTGGTGTCAGTATCAGTTTCAGTCCCCAAGGGATAGACTCTACAAGCCCATGGAGGGAGGATGGAATCATGTCTCCTGTTATTGAATCTTATAGAAAGTTAAAAATGCTCCTGGGAGGAGATGATGTTTTGTTTTGTGTGTTTGAGTATTAATTCTGACCTCATCTGATTGGCATTCTGGGCCGTAACCGGACGCCATGCGTCTCTCCTTATATCGTCCTTTTCTAAGTCAGGAGGCCTGACCGAAGCTCCTGCATCTGCTGTGGCTTTGCTCGCTTTAACTTCCTCATTCAGGAGTTAAAGTTTAATCATAGAATTTCAGATTTATTCTAATTAAACACTTTTGCTTCTGCTCAGCTTGATGGTTGTTTATCTGTTGACTCAAAAAGGATTTTTCTCCTTTTCTCTGAAACCTTTGGCTGCTTTTAAAAACCTCCTTTTTATAGAAACGTCCCCAGAAACAGAGAAGCTCCTCCTCCTCCCCCTCCTCCTCCTCCTCCTCCTCCTCCTCCTCTCAGGGAGCTGATCTTTCAGCCTTTATGGAGCTGAGAACATGAAGGTTGTCTGCGTCCTGACTGTCTGTGGAGCCATCGATCGGCCGCAGGGTGAAGGTTTGCGTCTCTCCACCTGCGGCGCGTCGCCTCGCTGAGTGCGTCCACATAGCTGTGTGCCGTCAGCATTGATCTCTCCTCGTCTGCACCTTCATCATCACTCAGGATGAAGGAGGGAATGAGTGTTTGGACGGAAAGCTGTTTTAGTCTGATTGCGACCATCATTGAATGAGTCCAGCATGGCAGAGAAGGAAGGAGGCCTTCAGAGGCCGCCGGTTCTTTCAGTGAAGGAGCGCTCGGTTCTGATGGAGATCCAATGATCTGCTGACGAATCAGATGAGCCAATCAAACCAGGACTGGATGGAAATCTCAGAGAAAAGGTTTTTTCCTGCAGCGTTTGAATGGAAAATATTTGACCTGGTGCCTGAAAATGATGGTTGGTGGATCTCTGAAGCTAAACTCCACAGTTTGTTCCTTCAGTGGCAAATAAAGCTTGAAGTTTGTTTCCATTTAAAGCTTCGTTAAGGAAGCAGGTCACTCTGGGGTTTCCCCCTGAAAACAGCCTCAGGCTGGTGGTAGCGGCGTCTGACTCACACCAACTCACCCTGACTCTCGTTGACTCATGCTGACTCACACTGACTCACACCAATTCACAACAACACACACTGACTCACACCAACTCACACTGACTCACACCAACTCACACTGACTCACACCAACTCACACTGACTCACACCAACTCACACTGACTCACAGTGGGTAAAGGTCACTAAATATGGCTTTTGCCCTAAACCCAACCATTACTGGTTCATATCTAACCCCTGACCCTAACCTGAACTCAGTTCACACCTTAGTCCTAACCCTAAAGCAGCATTTGTACCCATGGGGACCAGGCTTTGGGCCCCTGGAGGAGCAGTTGGGCCTCAGAATTAAATAAATCCTCACACACAAACTTAACCAAGTTTGTATTTCTGTTCATAATGAGACTTTCCATTGATTTCAATTCATTTTTGTGGCAGCATGTGAGCCTAACCCTGACCATTATAGTCCATTTAGAACCTTAACCTATATTTAATTCATACCATTCCTTTAAAAATGATGAATGGTAAAAATGGCCTGTACTTATATGGCGTTTTTTCCAGTCCGGAGAATTCACCAACGAGCTTTACTCTACATTCAGTCATTCACTCATTTACTGATGGTGGTGAGCTACACTGTAGCCACCGCTGCCCTGGGGCTCACTGACAGAAGCCACTCTGGCACCACTCTGACTCTCACTGGCTCCCACATGTGTCACGTTTACTCCCACATGGGTCACGCTGACTCCCACAGTGGGTCATGCTGACTCCCACATGTGCCACGCTGACTCCCACTGGGTCACGCTGACTCCCACTGGGTCACGCTGACTCCCACATGGGTCACGCTGACTCACACTGGGTCACGCTGACTCACACTGGGTCACGCTGACTCCCACTGGGTCACGCTGACTCCCACTGGGTCACGCTGACTCCCACTGGGTCACGCTGACTCCCACATGGGTCAGGCTGACTCACACTGGGTCACGCTGACTCACACTGGGTCACGCTGACTTCCACATGTGTCACGCTGACTCCCGCTGGGTCACGCTGACTTCCACATGTGTCACGCTGACTCCCACTGGGTCACGCTGACTCCCACTGGGTCACGCTGACTCACACTGGGTCACACTGACTTCCACATGTGTCCCGATGACTCCCACTGGGTCACGCTGACTCCCACTGGGTCACGCTGACTCCCACTGGGTCACGCTGACTCACACTGGGTCACACTGACTTCCACATGTGTCACGCTGACTCCCACATGGGTCACGCTGACTTCCACATGTGTCACGCTGTATCCCACTGGGTCACGCTGACTCACAGTGGGTCACGCTGACTCCCACATGGGTCACGCTGACTCCCACTGGGTCACGCTGACTCCCACGTGTGACGCTGACTCCCACTGGGTCACGCTGACTCCCACATGGGTCACGCTGAGTCCCACATGGGTCACGCTGACTCCCACATGGGTCACGCTGACTTCCACATGTGTCACGCTGACTCACACTGGGTCATGCTGACTCCCACATGTGTCACGCTGACTCACACTGGGTCACGCTGACTCACACTGGGTCATGCTGACTCCCACATGGGTCGCGCTGACTCACACTGGGTCATGCTGACTCCCACATGTGTCACGCGGACTCACACTGGGTCACGCTGACTCCCACATGGGTCACGCTGACTCCCACTGGGTCACGCTGACTCCCATTGGGTCACGCTGACTCCCATTGGGTCACGCTGACTCCCACATGGGTCACGCTGACTCCTACATGGGTCACGCTGACTCCCATTGGGTCACGCTGACTCCCACATGAGTCACGCTGACTCCCACATGGGTCACGCTGACTCCCACATGGGTCACGCTGACTCCCACTGTGTCACGCTGACTCCTACTGGGTCACGCTGACTCCTACTGGGTCACGCTGACTCCTACTGGGTCACGCTGACTCCCACAGGGTCATGCTGACTCCCACTGTGTCACGCTGACTCCCACTGTGTCACGCTGACTCCTACTGGGTCACGCTGACTCCCACTGTGTCACGCTGACTCCTACTGGGTCACGCTGACTCCCACTGTGTCACGCTGACTCCCACTGGGTCACGCTGACTCCCATTGGGTCACGCTGACTCCCACTGGGTCACGCTGACTCCCACATGGGTCACGCTGACTCCCACTGTGTCACGCTGACTCCTACTGGGTCACGCTGACTCCTACTGGGTCACGCTGACTCCCACTGTGTCACGCTGACTCCTACTGGGTCACGCTGACTCCCACTGTGTCACGCTGACTCCTACTGGGTCACGCTGACTCCTACTGGGTCACGCTGACTCCCACTGTGTCACGCTGACTCCTACTGGGTCACGCTGACTCCCACTGTGTCACGCTGACTCCTACTGGGTCACGCTGACTCCCACTGTGTCACGCTGACTCCTACTGGGTCACGCTGACTCCCACTGTGTCACGCTGAATCCTACTGGGTCACGCTGACTCCCACTGTGTCACGCTGACTCCAACTGGGTCACGCTGACTCCCACTGGGTCACGCTGACTCCCACTGGGTCACGCTGACTCCCACTGGGTCACGCTGACTCCCACTGGGTCACGCTGACTCCCACTGTGTCACGCTGACTCCTACTGGGTCACGCTGACTCCCACTGGGTCACGCTGACTCCCACTGTGTCACGCTGACTCCCACTGGGTCACGCTGACTCCCACTGGGTCACGCTGACTCCCACTGGGTCACGCTGACTCCCACTGGGTCACGCTGACTCCCACTGTGTCACGCTGACTCCTACTGGGTCACGCTGACTCCCACTGTGTCACGCTGAATCCTACTGGGTCACGCTGACTCCCACTGTGTCACGCTGACTCCTACTGGGTCACGCTGACTCCCACTGGGTCACGCTGACTCCCACTGGGTCACGCTGACTCCCACTGGGTCACGCTGACTCCCACTGGGTCACGCTGACTCCCACTGGCTCACAGATAATCAGTGAAAGCACCAACAGTCTTACAGCAGCAGTTCTCAGCTCTCACATCATGTTAGGAGAACCTGGAGACCTCAGGCTGGGCACCAAGCCAGAACTCTCCACCTTCAGGACAGCATCAGTACCAACTGAAAAATGGAACAGATTTCCATTTGGCAGGAGTTTCCCATCAGAGGACAGGAGGACCTGGAAAGTTTCTATGAAGGTGGATTCTACAGCAGCTGGCTGAAATGAGGCCTGAAATTGAGTGCAGAAGAAGAAAGTGACGGCGAGTGAACAGCGTCACGCAGGATGGAGCTGGAGATGTGATGGAAGGAGTTTAATAACTGATGAGGAGGAGCATTAAGCCCTTCATCTCCTCACTGCTTATCAGCTAAAGTTAACATATAGTTAGAGATCTACATTAGATATATCTAGATATACTTCCTATATCTATATTTGCTCCAGGACCACACTGCTCAGATCATCATCCTCTTTAGCAAACACCGTTACATCCAGGAGACGGGCCCCCATTAGAACCAGTTCATGGTACCGAGCAGAACCACCAGAAACCAGACTGGATTCCAGTCCGTCACACAACAGGAACTGGTAAATAAAACCTTCCTGGTTTCACTGGTTCCTGGTAGCTGAACCTCTCTATGCTTTTTAGATCAGAGTGCCTGTCTAGGGTCGCCATAGCAACCAGTGCCTCGGCTCTTCCTTTGGTTCTGGTTCTGCATCAATCCCTCATCCTGTTAGCAGAACTATCTGGATCTGCATCGTTTCTGTGAAAGAACGCAGGAAGTTCTGATTGTTGTTTCATCAGAGAAACGCTGTCTGCTGATTGGTCCTCTGCTCCAGCAGGGAGGTAGGCAGCCATGTTTGTCCTCCACCTCTGAAGGCCGTTAAGAATTAGAACATCTGGATCTAAGTTGTTCTGGAAGGAACCATCAGAACCGGAGCGCTGCGTGTTTCGGTTCTGCTGCAGTCAGATAAAGATCCTCCAGAGCCAATCTGAATGCAGAGCAGCTCTCAGAGACGCGTCATTTTCAACAATCATTCACATTGTTTTCTGGCTCTTCCTCTGTCATGTCCGACTCTGTAATTTACCTCCTCTGCCTATTTTCGGCAGAAAGTGATGCTTTACTGCTCAGTGGGCTGGATGGTTTCTTGTGTGTGTGCCGGGTCACCGATCAGGAACAAATCCGCCCTTCACACCCTGAAATCTCATCTCCTGCAAAAGAGAGGAGGTGTGTTAAAGCTCCCCTGTTTTCATCCTCCCTCCCTCCCTCCCTCCCCCCCCTCCCCACTTTTCATTCTTCTCTCACTCCCTCCTCTATTTATTTGTCTCCGTCACGTCCTCCAGCATCTCTCGCCGCGTTATTTTCCGCAGCTTTTACTTCCCTCACCTGCTCTCTCCATCTCCTCCTTCCTCTCGCTCTTTAAGAGCAAAAACAAATTGTGAGATGTCGGTGCGAATCGGCCGAAGCCTTATTGACACGTCCTCGGACGGACAAAAGCGTTTAAAGTCTCTGCAGACTGTCTTGATCTCTGACCGGGAGGATAAATTGGATTTTTCTCAGCTTCTCTTGGCCGAGTGCAGCAGGGAGCAGGACATTCGATAGAGGCACTTTGCTTTAAAGATGATGCTTTCACACCTTTCCTTTGTGCTCCGTTATCTAGAAAACACTGATTTAAATGTCACACATTCCAACCTGCTGGTAAATCAGCAGATTATTGGATTTTAGGTTTTCTGTCTTAAAGCTTAAAATCTGTTTCTTTGCCTAATTTCTGACTCTGCATAGAAAGATGATTCTTAGAGCGAATCAGGGAGGCGTTTCCCAAAAAGGAAGTTTTCCTTTGTTGCCAACAAGCATAACATTATGACCACTGCAAGGAGAACAGCTTTTCTCTTAGTCCTGGACCTGGGGAGGACAAGGACACGTCCTTCTTTGAACTGTGTCGGGTCGTACCCTGATGAAGATGATGAGTATGATGCTGAGGATAATGATGATGATGATGATGGGGCCTCTGAGGTAATGGGGCCACAGCGTTCTGCTCTTAAATTAAATCTCCTTTAATGAAAGTTGAACTAACGGCTGTTATCCTAAACAGCCATGGGTTCGTATTTCCAGGGAATAATTGAATTAACCTCCGATTGCAGCAAAATGAGCCTCAGATCTTCCAATCAGGTTGAAACGACCTTAATGTCTTGTTTTCTTCAGACGCTGTTATTTTTTCCAAATAGGCTCAGCGATGTTTTCACCCTCAGACCCAGAAAACAAACTCATGATCTGGTTTTTTCCCGGGATAATGACGGAAACGGCTCCTCCTGAGGAAGTCAGAACTTTTCATTTCATGGTTTTAGTTCATTGTTTCCTCGTGAGGCTTTTAAGGCTGACGGGGAACAGATGTAATAAAGGTTCAGACCTTACAGATCACATTTAAACTCAAATATTCAACCAAGTTTTGGGAAATTTGACAAAATTTCCTTCCTGCCATTTAATGTTGCCTGAAAAACCCTAAATATATTAATGCAGAACTACTTTCATAACGTAGACTTTCTGTTTTATCCTCGTATAATTTCATCTGTTTGTTTCCTATTCTATTATTTTTTAAGCATTCCAGCTGCCTGCAGGAATCCTGCGTTCTCCTGCACTGATTCAGTTCTCCGACATCAGAGAACATTCATTATTGCAGCGCAGGAGCCGCTCTTTATTCCACCAACCGTTTAATGTCAGACGATTAACTATGAAATAAAAAGGAAAATAAAAGTCCAGCTCCTTCAGCAGGGAATCATTTCCAAACTGTTCTCCTGAGAAACGATTAAACGATCCCAGGTCAGCAATGAGCAACGTTCCCAATTCTCACACTGGGAAAATACTTTATATTAGCGAGAAGGACTTAACCACAGTAATAGGCAATAATTAATGATCAAATGACTTTAATACTTAATATTAATCCCCCTATACGCAATATTTAAGATGGAAGGAAGAGCAATGATCCCAGGAGCAGAGAAAGAAGAAAGAGGCTTTTTATAAACATTTAAAAACCGAAAGATTGATTAACGGTATTAGAACTAAAGACTGAAGTTCGTAAACCAACAGAAGAGCTGATCAGAGATGATGAGGAGGTCAAAGGTGAAGCAGGTGTGTGAGGAGAACTGATGCTAACCGGATGTTTGGTTAGCTAGCTTTCTCTCATGGAGCTGTGCGCCGCGTTGTTTCTGATATATGCCTTTAAACTAACGCCACGTCTCATGGATGAAGACGGATACCTCACTGCCTGAGTGGCGCTGATAGCGTATGCTAATGCTAACTTTAGCGTACTAATGTCGCCATGAGCTGGGCTAGCAGCACATCGCTCTAGCTGCTACTACAACATTAATGTTAATGTAAATATATTTTATTTAGGGAAATAATTCCAGTTAACGTAGAAAAGCTAAAATTTTATAGCTTTATTTACCAGCTATGGCTACACCTAAAGAAATAACTTCATTATAAAATGGTCATGGTGTTTTCACTTCTACAGTTTCACAGCAAATCAAAGATGAGGGCCGTCCGCTCTCACCCACTGGGTGTGAGACTCACGCCTCCCAGTGTGTTCACACGCTCTCACTCCAGATCCAGTTTGACACGCTAAAAAATAACATTTAAACTCAACTCCATTCCACTTATGTATAAAATACCATGCTGATAAAAATCCAGACCGTGTTTTCCACACAACCTTCGTGCTAACAGATGAAGAAAGGTCCGCCTCAGATCCAGTCCGTATATTTGCACCAGCCCACTTATTCACTGCACCATATATGGAAAAATGACCGGCAGGTACTAGTATTACTCGTATTACTAGTAATACGAGTAATACTAGTATTACTCGTATTACTAGTTCAGTCATTTGAACTTTTATCTCATCGTATCTGGAATAAGATAATTCACTTTGTCAGTGAATGAAGATTTGAAGCAACGTATTACTTTAGTAAATATGTATGAAATAAAATAAGGGGGGTGGGGGCGGCCTAGTGGTTAGGACAAAGAATCAAGAGGTCCTGAGTTCGAGTCCCACTCCCACAGACTGCCAGTCTGGGTCCCTGAGTAAGACCCTTAACCCCCCACTGCTCCCTGGCGCCGCACAGTGGCAGCCCACATAGATTAAATAATTATTGCTTAGTCTAGTTGAATAATCTCTGGTTTAGATTTAGGATGAATCAAACCAACTCAGATGTTTACATTCTTAAAGCTTTGCCTCACAAACAATCAGGAGCTTCACAATAAAGGAAAAGAATAAATAAAGGAGAGTTTTAATCTACAACGTCCCAGAAGGTCTGAATGGTTCAGCTGTTTGTCAATTGTTAAAAAAAAAAAAACATAAGATAATGAGTGAAGACTTTTAATCCTTAGTCTATAAGCAAATATTCTGCACAGTGTAGTTTGAACAGGAATCGATTGCTCTGGTTCCTGTTAGTGTCAGTAATCCAGTAAGAACTTATTAGTTCCCCGTTGGTTCCACAAAAGTTAAAAACAATCCACTGGAACCACACAGGAAAATTCCTCAATTCATTTTGAATTAAAAAAGCTTCCAGGATGGGAAGAGAAACGTCTTCAAACTTGGAAACAAAGTCGAGTTGATTGATTTTAACTTTCCTGGAATAATTCTGACCTGAATGACTGAAAATCTAAACCAAAACATTCCTCATTGGTTATTTTACTTGAACTGCAGAGAATAATTATTAAACATAGTTGTGAAATTCTTAGTTTAAAGTTTATTTAAGATGCAAGTATTTTAGTAGGGCTCATTCTTCTTTACTTCAATTCTCTGAAAATCACCCGAATATAGAAAATAATGGAGATTATTTTTACATTTTTCCACATAACTACACTTACTGATTGTTATTATAATTAAATATAATTTCATTGATCCAAATTTAAATTATTAAATAAAAAATTAGAAAAACAGAGGCTGAATAGTTCAGTATGGATATAAATTCAGGATGTTAGCTTTAGCATGCTAATGCTAATAGCTCAAGCTCATCCACATGTTGAACAAATAATTTCTAATTTAGTTTAATAATATCATAAAATAACATATGTGAGGTAGAAATTAAAGATTTCAATTTATCATTTGAACTTTCAGCCTGATATAAAGTAATTTAGGATTAATGCTATAAGGGGGTTAGCTTGAGGATGCTAATGCTTAGCTCACTGTATATTTAAATGAAATTATTTTATAGCATGTTTTGGGTTAATATTTAGGTTTAAGTTCTGATTTCTAAGTATTAAAAACCTAGTGATTAATTGTAGCATGTGCTAGTTTAGCATTGCATTAGATTTACAATTACATAGAGTTAGCTTTAATCTACTAGCAGAAACACCTGCTTGAGTTATTTTAGCACCTTAGCTAAATGTGTTTTAGCATGTTTTATCAAAAGTGTCTGTAAAATAATGGTAACAGCAGGACTAGCGCTATCATGCTAGTGTTGCCCTTAATTAGCATGCTAACACTGATCCAGTTGCCCTTAATTAGGATGCTAACACAGATCCAGTTGCCCTTAACTAGCATACTAACACTGATCCAGTTGCCCTTAATTAGCATGCTAACACTGATCCAGTTGCCCTTAATTAGCATGCTAACACTGATCCAGTTGCCCTTAATTAGCATGCTAACACTGATCCAGTTGCCATTAATTAGCATGTTAACACTGATCCAGTTGCCCTTAATTAGCATGCTAACACTGATCCAGTTGCCATTAATTAGCATACTAACACTGATCCAGTTGCCCTTAATTAGCATGCTAACACTGATCCAGTTGCCCTTAATTAGCATGCTAACACTGATCCAGTTGCCCTTAATTAGCATGCTAACACTGATCCAGTTGCCATTAATTAGCATGTTAACACTGATCCAGTTGCCCTTAATTAGAATGCTAACACTGATCCAGTTGCCCTTAATTAGAATGCTAACACTGATCCAGTTGCCATTAATTAGCATGTTAACACTGATCCAGTTGCCCTTAATTAGCATGCTAACACTGATCTAGTTGCCCTTAATTAGCATGCTAACACTGATCCAGTTGCCATTAATTAGCATGTTAACACTGATCCAGTTGCCCTTAATTAGCATGCTAACACTGATCCAGTTGCCATTAATTAGCATGCTAACACTGATCCAGTTGCCCTTAATTAGCATGCTAACACTGATCCAGTTGCCCTTAATAAGCATGCTAACACTGATCCAGTTGCCCTTAATTAGCATGCTAACACTGATCCAGTTGCCATTAATTATCATGTTAACACTGATCCAGTTGCCCTTAATTAGCATGCTAACACTGATCCAGTTGCCATTAATTAGCATGCTAACACTGATCCAGCTGCCCTTAATTAGCATGCTAACACAGATCCAGTTGCCATTAATTAGCATGCTAACACTGATCCAGCTGTGATTTCTGTTTGATCCGCCATTATTTTTCTTAACGATGACGTTTTATTGTTGCTGATTTAATTTTAATCCCAGTCGCTCAGAAGTCTAACCCTAAGTGATCAAAGGTTTATTTATTAAGCTCAGCTTTATTCATAATTCATTCATATATTAGAACATTTATAAAATGTTTTTTTTAATACTTCCTAGATGTGTTGATGAATGTATTAACTCTTTAAATGCTGCGTTTTCTTCTGTGATCTTCTTTACCACTCTTCTTCCTCCTTCTCTTCCTTCTTGTCTCTTTTACTTTATTTTACATCCTTTATTTGCTGACATCATCGGCCCTTTTTATTTTCCTGTCTCCCTTGCTTGCGTCCTGTCCCCCCCCCCCGTCTTTTTGTTGTCCTTTAAATGCTTCTCCTCCCTCCCGCTTCATCATCCCTTCCTTCCTCCTGGATGAACTGTTAACAGAGGCCACACCCACTCAGTATGGCCCCGCCCTCACAACCCCTCTTCCTCCTTCTGGCACCCCTTTGACTTACTCCTCCTCCTCTGATCCCCCACCAGTGTCCCCCAGCCCAGGCGTAGCCCTCCCCTCTGCCCCCCGGGACCTGGTCCCTGTACTAGTGTCCAGCCGATTCGTCCGGCTCAGCTGGCGCGCCCCAGAGGAGAGCGGCGGAGGCGTGCAGACCTACGGCGTTTACTATTCCCAGGATGGAGTTGACAGGTAGGATGAGAAGGAAGTTTAATTCTTGGTTGTTGGATTACAGATTACAGATTACAGATTATAGCAGCCATCATCGGCTTCTGGCCTGTAAATAATCTCTACTACTTAGAAGGTCCAACATTCCAACATCAATAAACCATGGAGCTAAACTGGGGCCAAAAATTTGAAAAACTAAAATTGTCATTTTTTTACTTTCGGCTTCAAACTTATGGGCCTGTTTTAGCATGGGGGGCGGGGCTTCAGGAAACAGGGTGTAGAATCATGACTGGCAGGGTTCTGTCAGACCAGCATACGCCATCAGACCACCATACGCCATCAAACCAGCATACCCATCAGGCCAGCATACCCCATCAGACCAGCATACCCCATCAGACCAGCATACCCCATCAGACCAGCATACCCCATCAGACCAGCATACGTCATCAGACCAGCATACCCCATCAGGCCAGCATACCCATCAGACCAGCATACGTCATCAGACCAGCATACCCCATCAGACCAGCATACCCCATCAGACCAGCATACATCATCAGGCCAGCATACCCATCAGACCAGCATACCCCATCAGACCAGCATACCCCATCAGACCAGCATACCCCATCAGACCAGCATACGTCATCAGACCAGCATACCCCATCAGGCCAGCATACCCATCAGACCAGCATACGTCATCAGACCAGCATACCCCATCAGACCAGCATACCCCATCAGACCAGCATACATCATCAGGCCAGCATACCCATCAGACCAGCATACCCCATCAGACCAGCATACCCCATCAGACCAGCATACATCATCAGGCCAGCATACCCATCAGACCAGCATACATCATCAGGCCAGCATACCCATCAGACCAGCATACGCCATCAGACCAGCATACGTCATCAGACCAGCATACCCCATCAGACCAGCATACCCCATCAGACCAGCATACATCATCAGGCCAGCATACCCATCAGACCAGCATACCCCATCAGACCAGCATACGCCATCAGACCAGCATACCCATCAGGCCAGCATACCCATCAGACCAGCATACGTCATCAGGCCAGCATACCCATCAGGCCAGCATACGTCATCAGACCAGCATACCCCATCAGACCAGCATACCCCATCAGACCAGCATACATCATCAGGCCAGCATACCCATCAGACCAGCATACCCCATCAGACCAGCATACCCCATCAGACCAGCATACCCCATCAGACCAGCATACCCCATCAGACCAGCATACATCATCAGACCAGCATACCCCATCAGACCAGCATACCCATCAGACCAGCATACGTCATCAGGCCAGCATACCCATCAGGCCAGCATACCCCATCAGACCAGCATACATCATCAGACCAGCATACCCCATCAGACCAGCATACCCATCAGACCAGCATACATCATCAGACCAGCATACCCATCAGGCCAGCATACCCCATCAGACCAGCATACATCATCAGACCAGCATACCCCATCAGACCAGCATACCCATCAGACCAGCATACCCATCAGGCCAGCATACCCCATCAGACCAGCATACATCATCAGACCAGCATACCCATCAGACCAGCATACCCATCAGGCCAGCATACCCCATCAGACCAGCATACATCATCAGACCAGCATACCCCATCAGACCAGCATACCCCATCAGACCAGCATACCCCATCAGACCAGCATACATCATCAGACCAGCATACCCCATCAGACCAGCATACATCATCAGACCAGCATACCCATCAGACCAGCATACGTCATCAGGCCAGCATACATCATCAGACCAGCATACCCCATCAGACCAGCATACCCATCAGACCAGCATACCCCATCAGACCAGCATACATCATCAGACCAGCATACCCCATCAGACCAGCATACATCATCAGACCAGCATACCCCATCAGACCAGCATACATCATCAGACCAGCATACATCATCAGACCAGCATACCCCATCAGACCAGCATACCCCATCAGACCAGCATACCCCATCAGACCAGCATACATCATCAGACCAGCATACCCCATCAGACCAGCATACCCCATCAGACCAGCATACCCCATCAGACCAGCATACATCATCAGACCAGCATACCCCATCAGACCAGCATACATCATCAGACCAGCATACCCCATCAGACCAGCATACCCATCAGACCAGCATACCCATCAGACCAGCATACCCATCAGACCAGCATACGTCATCAGGCCAGCATACCCCATCAGACCAGCATACCCATCAGACCAGCATACCCCATCAGACCAGCATACATCATCAGACCAGCATACCCCATCAGACCAGCATACCCATCAGACCAGCATACCCATCAGACCAGCATACCCATCAGACCAGCATACGTCATCAGGCCAGCATACCCCATCAGACCAGCATACCCATCAGACCAGCATACCCATCAGACCAGCATACCCCATCAGACCAGCATACCCATCAGACCAGCATACCCATCAGACCAGCATACCCATCAGACCAGCATACGTCATCAGGCCAGCATACCCCATCAGACCAGCATACCCATCAGACCAGCATACCCCATCAGACCAGCATACATCATCAGGCCAGCATACCCCATCAGACCAGCATACCCATCAGACCAGCATACCCATCAGACCAGCATACCCATCAGACCAGCATACGTCATCAGGCCAGCATACCCCATCAGACCAGCATACCCATCAGACCAGCATACCCATCAGACCAGCATACCCCATCAGACCAGCATACCCCATCAGACCAGCATACCCATCAGACCAGCATACCCCATCAGACCAGCATACCCATCAGACCAGCATACCCATCAGACCAGCATACCCCATCAGACCAGCATACCCATCAGACCAGCATACCCCATCAGACCAGCATACCCATCAGACCAGCATACCCCATCAGACCAGCATACCCCATCAGACCAGCATACCCATCAGACCAGCATACCCATCAGACCAGCATACCCCATCAGACCAGCATACCCATCAGACCAGCATACCCCATCAGACCAGCATACCCCATCAGACCAGCATACCCATCAGACCAGCATACCCATCAGGCCAGCATACCCATCAGACCAGCATACCCATCAGACCAGCATACCCATCAGACCAGCATACCCATCAGACCAGCATACGTCATCAGGCCAGCATACCCATCAGACCAGCATACCCATCAGACCAGCATACCCATCAGACCAGCATACCCCATCAGACCAGCATACCCATCAGACCAGCATACCCATCAGACCAGCATACCCCATCAGACCAGCATACCCATCAGACCAGCATACCCCATCAGACCAGCATACCCATCAGACCAGCATACCCCATCAGACCAGCATACCCCATCAGACCACCATACCCATCAGACCAGCATACCCATCAGACCAGCATACCCCATCAGACCAGCATACCCATCAGACCAGCATACCCCATCAGACCAGCATACCCATCAGACCAGCATACCCCATCAGACCAGCATACCCCATCAGACCAGCATACCCATCAGACCAGCATACCCATCAGACCAGCATACCCATCAGACCAGCATACGTCATCAGGCCAGCATACCCATAGTCAATATGAAGTGTGGACTGCCGGGCCGCTGACTGGACCGGACTTCATCAGAGTGAGCGGAACGCGGGCCGCCGGCGTCCAGCCCACCCTCAGCAGGTCGCGTTCGGTCGCTCTCAAGAAGCAAGCAGGGACGGTCCATCCCTGAACCAGGATAGGAGCAGCTAGAATCGCAGGTTTCAGTGAGTCTTTCAGCCTCGGTAACGTCTGGAAACGAGTCTGAGAGGAAACCAGTGAAAAGCACTGGGAGAAACAGGAAGAGATGTTTTACGTTAAAATGGATCCAATCTTCAGGAAACTGCAGAGAACTCAGGTGGATTAAATGAGGTTTCTGCCTCTTTAAATGCCTCGTTTTTCACACTGGTTGGTTTTTGATGTCAAAAGAGCAGAAAATGATCATTTCTCTGGGATAATTTTTCAGCTTCATTCCTCATTTTCTGTCTCAGGCCTCCAAACAGAAGCAGCCTTTTGGTTTGAAATGAAGAAACTTAAACCAACGATCAGTGAAATGACTTAACCGACCATGGACGCCTTTGTATCCTTGGAAACGGGAAGCTGACGGGCTCCTGGAGACGAAGCGGGCTGCTCAGAGCAGCTAGAGCCAGAGGAGGAGGAATGAGTTCAGGGAGCAGAAGGTTTCTCCGTTTAAATCAACGTCCAGGTGACCGTTTGGTTCAGAGCGGCGATCCCTGGAGGCCACCTTCAGTACGCAGGATGTCCTCAGGCAGGCTCCGCCCCCTTACATTAGCTTAAAGGACCCTAGCTAATTAAACCCTGATGAAGGCTCAGTGGCTGCGTACGGTGATGAAGCCTTCACCATCGGCTTCATCACCTTTAGCTGAACCACAGCCTGATGGTTCCTGCTGCTGCAGCTCTGATCAGCCAATGAGGCGCTAAAATCTGTGGATTAGCCACAGACTGAAGGATTACACAGATTACAGCTGATCAACACCCAGATTATCTCCACAACGGAGAGCGCTCATTCATGACAGCATGTTTTCCCACTGCAGAGAGAGGTCAGTGAACGTGTCGGAGCCAGAGTCCCTGGAGCTGACAGTTTCCAACCTGAAGCCAGAGGAGACCTACCGCTTCAGAGTGGTCGCCTACAACGAGGCGGGGCCTGGAGAGAGCTCCACCCCCCTAAAGATCGCCACCCAACCCGACCGTAAGCCCTCATCTCTTCTCTTGTCTTTAGCTCCAGTTTTCTGCTTCTAGATAAAAATGTTTTCCTTCCCCCCCGATCAGACAGAATGTGTTTATAGATTTAAAGTTTCTAGTCAGACCTTTTAGCTGCAGTTTTCAGCATGACTGGTAACAAGAGTGCAGATATTAAACTAGAATGTGTTTATAGATTAGATAGGGTGACCATATTTTCATTTGGGAAAACCAGGACACCTTGGAGCGGGGGGGCGGGGGGGGTGATATTGAAAGAACAAATGTCTAATGCCTCATCATCGGGATTTGCTCAGTGATCAGAGGAAATGTTACTTGGCGCAGAACAGTTGTGAAAATTTGAAGTTCAGTTTAATATAATCCAGTCTGTGAATAGTTCCGTCTGAAATGAATGAAAATAGTTGTTTTAATGGTTATAGAGTCAGATATGTGGCGGTAATGTTTGGTTTATCTAAAGGTTTTAATCTGTTACTGTGTAAATGGATTTGGCTGGAATTAAAGGACAGATTCTAATAGATCTGCAGGGGGGGGACTATAAATCTGATAGAATTTTAATTTTTTTATTGTTGTTTTGCACAATATGCTTAACTAAGTATTTTTTGTTGTTGAATATTAGAGATTTTGCAGATATATTTTGTAGATACATTGTTTAGATATAAGTATACTTATATCTTTCTACCCCTTTTATAGAATAGAATAGAAAATCCCTTTATTGTCCCACAATGGGCAAATTTACAGCAGCAGAAAGATTATTGAAAATGGTCACACAAATGAGGACCTTAGAAAAATGTATAAGAATAACATAATAGGGAAGAGTTAAAATATAAACAATAAAATCCTGTAAAGTGTTTTAACAATATAAAACTGGGGAATAAATAACCAATATGCAGCTATGAACATTTTTACAGGAATGGATATTTGAAAATAGCAGCAACATCAGAGATGTGCAGAATGACAGCAGCAGGTTATTTAACTGACTAAGGTTTCTATCATTACATTTGATTTGATTAGTTCCTGCTGGTTGGAACCTTTATTCCACTCTGGATTCTTGAGTGTAGTCTTTTTTCACTTTAACTTTTTAAAAAATAAATAAATAAACAAACAGTTTTGAAAACCTCGGTATTCATTCTTTTCCTGCTTTGTGTGTCAACTTTCACGGTTGCTAAGCAACAGAGCATACGGCGATAAAACCCGCCAAAGGGTGGACCTGTTCGAATTTACAGCCAAAACTCTTCCGGTCTCCTTATTTTCAAGGACTTCGAAGGATCCAGTCTAGGTAGACCGCGTCCTTGGAGGATGCAGCCCAGGTTTTTGAACAGAGCCTCTGATTAAGAACAGGGCTGCCCGCACTGACGCGGCTCAGGGATTACGTCACACGGAGCGTCGTGCGCAGTGAAATCAGGACATTTCCTCACTTTCTAAAAAAAACCCGGGACGCCCGGGACAGGACGTGAAATACGGATATGTCCCGGGAAATACGGACGTTTGGTCACCCTAGATTAGATCTAGAGCAGCCTGATCTCCCAGAGAGGCGCTGAAGCTCCAACTTTTTATCTGAGTTCATGTATTTCGAAGCCCCAGAATCTCACTTATTCATCTTTAACGTGGGAAAGAGGAGCCGGCATGCTGTGAGGAGAGGAAGCTGTGTCCTTCTTCTAGATCTGCGCCACAGATCTGCCTCTGATGCAGCTAAAGATGAGAAACACATGAGAACCACCCGCCATTCAATTCATGTTCAGTTCTGTCAGGGTTATTTCTATAGCATCAATTAACAACATGTCGTCACTTTACACAAACAAATCAATCAGACGAAATGTTTGCATTGACTCGTTGACTTTGAAGGATTCTCTGTCCTTGATGAGCAGGTAGAGACAGTAGATATCAGATTGCACTGTTTTTAATTGATACAGCAATCCCTCACACCAGCAACAAAACCATCAACCTGTAAAGGAGAATAAATTACAGAGGGGAGAGAAAGGGGAAGAGGTTCTTTAATATTTAGAACTGCACTATCTAATAACGATCTGCTAATCATTCTGGGGGAGGAGAACTCTGATAAAATAATCCTGAAGGTTATTAGAAAGTGGTCAGAGAGGAAATCCTGTTATTTCTTCACATTCTATGCCGTATGTCAGCACAAGATCCAAAGTATGAAGATGAGAATGCGTGGGACTATTCACATTTTGAACAAAGCCAATAGTGTCTAAGATAGCATTAAAGGCTGCTCTTAAGCTATCGCCTTCAATGTCAGCATGGATGTTAAAATCTCCCACTATGATGACCCTGTCAGTATTTAATACCAAATCAGAAAGGAACTCTGAAAACTCATCTAAACATTCAGAGTAAGGACCTGGTGGACGATACAAAGATTGCTGCTACTCCTCCTCCTCGCCCAGAACTTCTGGGGATGTGAAAAGTTAAATATCTAGAAGGAGTTGCCTCATTGGTGCTCACATAATCCTCTTGCTGCAGCCAGGTTTCTGTGAGCCAATAGTAACCAATCTGATCCTGTTAGCATTCTAACACAGCTGGATTACTCCTCATAGATCCAGAGCTCAGATAGGTAGCTAACGATGTGATCCAGGTGTGTGTTTGATGGATGGAAGGTCAGAACATCTCCAGAGGTCACTGGCAGGAGGTCCCTATCTCTGGACAGAGACTTGCCGTCCTTTAGATTCAGGGACGTGTCTAAAGGTTGGTGGACGGCGTTTCTGTAGGACTGGAGCTCAAGGTGTTTGGTCCATAGAAATCATCTGAGATTCTTCTAGAAGTTTACCAACAATCCCACTGGGTTCACCTGAAAACAAAGTTAGGGCTGGAACGAACAGTTGGCTTTCAAACCTCCGGTTTCCAGGTGATGTGATTAAACTGGTTCCAGGTCCAACCAGCCTCTCCGTCTGTCTTACAGCAGTTTTGTCTCCCTGTGTCCCACAGTCCAGGTCCCCAGCCAGGTGGAGTCTCTGCGAGCCCTGGCTCTGTCCCCGACCGCCATCCAGGTGAGCTGGGAGCCTCCAAGCCTTCCAAACGGACCCATCCTGGGCTACAGACTGCTGTGGACCGAGAGCCCGTCTGGAAAGGAACAGGTGAGCATCTGGACGGGTTCTGCTTGTGGGACGGACGCTGACTGGATCTGTTTCAATCCCTGCTCTGTTTTCAGAGTGTGGAGGTCAGCGGACTCAACTACAAGATGGATGGACTCAACAAGTTCACCGAATACACGGTCCGGGTTCTGGCGATCAACCGGTACGGACCGGGAACCGCCTCTGAGACCGTCAGAGTGACCACCCACTCAGACGGTGAGCCTCGTTCTCCCAGCCAATCACCACCTTCCATCTGCTGACAAGAACCTCAGAGGCTGGTTGGACCTTCCTCTGCCGCTAAAACCAACCAGTTAGCTTCTTTAAATGATGATGTGATGCTCTTACCAGGGTCTAACAGAACCACATTAGGTAGAGTGTTCTAGATCTATGCAGGGTAGAAGCTCAGAAGAACATCAGAGGTTTCACATATTTTCTCCTTTAGACCAAAACCTGTGAAACAGAATAAAAATGCGGTTATTCTCCCAGAAGAAGGAAGGGAATCCATCAGCATGATACTGCCATCACTCTGCTTTCCTCCTCAGCTCCTGTGTTTCCAGTCTAACTGCAGGATTTTATCCTTTCCTGCACTTTTTCAGGGTCTCAGAATAAAAAGGGGGTCGATTAAGGTTTTATTTGTTAAAATAAAATATTTTCCAGTTTATCCACTGGTTTGCTCCAGAATGACCCAGAAAGCACCAGATGTGGGACAGAAAACGAATACTTCGTTCCTACTCCCCTCCTCTGCGGTCCGTTAGGTTTATGGTTAGCAATCATGGCTGCTGCTGGTCCCAGTCACCAAGCAGGGCGGAGTTATTGGAGAGCACTTCCTGGTTCACCAGGCTCTGTGGGAGGAGCCTCTTTAGCTCTCAGGAGTTTCATTAGTGGACCTGAGGACCAGGAGCGGCTCCAACTGCTGCTGCAGGTCCAGGTTCTGCTCCAGAACCTTCCAGCTTTGGTTCTGCTCCAGAACCTTCCAGCTCTGGTTCTGCTCCACAACCTGCCCAGCTTTGGTTCTGCACTAGAACCTTCCAGCTTTGGTTCTGCTCCAGAACCTTCCAGCTTTGGTTCTGCACTAGAACCTTCCAGCTTTGGTTCTGCTCCAGAACCTTCCAGCTTTGGTTCTGCTCTAGAACCTTACAGCTCTGGTTCTGCTCTAGAACCTTCCAGCTTTGGTTCTGCTCTAGAACCTTCCGGCTTTGGTTCTGCTCCAGAACCTTCCAGCTTTGGTTCTGCTCTAGAACCTTCCAGCTTTGGTTCTGCTCTAGAACCTTCCAGCTTTGGTTCTGCACTAGAACCTTCCAGCTTTGGTTCTGCTCCAGAACCTTCCAGCTCTGGTTCTGCTCCAGAACCTTCCAGCTCTGGTTCTGCTCCAGAACCTTCCAGCTTTGGTTCTGCTCCAGAACCTTCCAGCTCTGGTTCTGCTCCAGAACCGTCCAGCTTTGGTTCTGCTCTAGAACCTTCCAGCTTTGGTTCTGCTCCAGAACCTTCCAGCTTTGGTTCTGCTCCAGAACCTTCCAGCTCTGGTTCTGCTCCAGAACCTTCCAGCTCTGGTTCTGCTCTAGAACCTTCCAGCTTTGGTTCTGCTCCAGAACCTTCCAGCTCTGGTTCTGCTCCAGAACCTTCCAGCTCTGGTTCTGCTCCAGAACCCTCCCAGCTTTGGTTCTGCTCTAGAACCTTCCAGCCTTGGTTCTGCTCCAGAACCTTCCAGCTTTGGTTCTGCTCTAGAACCTTACAGCTCTGGTTCTGCTCTAGAACCTTCCAGCTTTGGTTCTGCTCTAGAACCTTCCAGCTTTGGTTCTGCTCCAGAACCTTCCAGCTTTGGTTCTGCTCTAGAACCTTCCAGCTCTGGTTCTGCTCTAGAAACTTCCTGCTCTGGTTCTGCTCCAGAACCTCCCAGCTTTAGTTCTGCTCCAGAACCTTCTAGCTTTGGTTCTGCTCCAGAACCTCCCAGCTTTGGTTCTGCTCCAGAACCTCCCAGCTTTAGTTCTGCTCCAGAACCTTCTAGCTTTGGTTCTGCTCCAGAACCTCCCAGCTTTGGTTCTGCTCCAGAACCTTCTAGCTCTGGTTCTGCTCCAGAACCTCCCAGCTTTGGTTCTGCTCCAGAACCTTCTAGCTTTGGTTCTGCTCCAGAACCTCCCAGCTTTGGTTCTGCTCCAGAACCTCCCAGCTTTGGTTCTGCTCCACAACCTTCTAGCTCTGGTTCTGCTCCAGAACATCCCAGCTTTGGTTCTGCTCCAGAACCTTCTAGCTTTGGTTCTGCTCCAGAACCTCCCAGCTTTGGTTCTGCTCCAGAACCGTCCAGCTTTGGTTCTGCTCCAGAACCTTCCAGCTTTGGTTCTGCTCCAGAACCTCCCAGCTTTGGTTCTGCTCCAGAACCTCCCAGCTTTGGTTCTGCTCCAGAATCTCCCAGCTTTGGTTCTGCTCCAGAACCTCCCAGCTTTGGTTCTGCTCCAGAACCTTCCAGGTTTGGTTCTGCTCCAGAACCTCCCAGCTTTGGTTCTGCTCCAGAACCTCCCAGCTTTGGTTCTGCTCCAGAATCTCCCAGCTTTGGTTCTGCTCCAGAACCTCCCAGCTTTGGTTCTGCTCCAGAATCTCCCAGCTTTGGTTCTGCTCCAGAACCTTCCAGCTTTGGTTCTGCTCCAGAACCTTCTAGCTTTGGTTCTGCTCCAGAACCTCCCAGCTTTGGTTCTGCTCCAGAACCGTCCAGCTTTGGTTCTGCTCCAGAACCTCCCAGCTTTGGTTCTGCTCCAGAACCTCCCAGCTTTGGTTCTGCTCCAGAACCGTCCAGCTTTGGTTCTGCTCCAGAACCTTCCAGCTTTGGTTCTGCTGCAAAACCTTCCAGCTCTGGTTCTGCTCCAGAACCTCCCAGCTTTGGTTCTGCTGCAAAACCTTCCAGCTCTGGTTCTGCTCCAGAACCGTCCAGCTTTGGTTCTGCTCCAGAACCTCCCAGCTTTGGTTCTGCTCCAGAATCTCCCAGCTTTGGTTCTGCTCCAGAACCTTCCAGCTTTGGTTCTGCTCCAGAACCTTCTAGCTTTGGTTCTGCTCCAGAACCGTCCAGCTTTGGTTCTGCTCCAGAACCTCCCAGCTTTGGTTCTGCTCCAGAACCTCCCAGCTTTGGTTCTGCTGCAAAACCTTCCAGCTCTGGTTCTGCTCCAGAACCTTCCAGCTTTGGTTCTGCTGCAAAACCTTCCAGCTCTGGTTCTGCTCCAGAACCTTCCAGCTTTGGTTCTGCTCCAGAACCTCCCAGCTTTGGTTCTGCTGCAAAACCTTCCAGCTCTGGTTCTGCTCCAGAACCTTCCAGCTTTGGTTCTGCTGCAAAACCTTCCAGCTCTGGTTCTGCTCCAGAACCTTCCAGCTTTGGTTCTGCTCCAGAACCTCCCAGCTTTGGTTCTGCTGCAAAACCTTCCAGCTCTGGTTCTGCTCCAGAACCTTCCAGCTCTGGTTCTGCTCCAGAACCTCCCAGCTTTGGTTCTGCTCCAGAACCTTCCAGCTTTAGTTCTGCTGCAAATCCTTCCAGCTCTGGTTCTGCTCCAGAACCGTCCAGCTTTGGTTCTGCTCCAGAACCTTCCAGCATTGGTTCTGCTCCAGAACCTCCCAGCTTTGGTTCTGCTCCAGAACCTTCCAGCTTTGGTTCTGCTGCAAAACCTTCCAGCTCTGGTTCTGCTCCAGAACCTTCCAGCTTTGGTTCTGCTCCAGAACCTTCCAGCTTTGGTTCTGTTCCAGAACCTCCCAGCTTTGGTTCTGCTCCAGAACCTTCCAGCTTTGGTTCTGTTCCAGAACCTTCCAGGCTCCAGCTTTAATGACTGACTGATGGGGGGTCGCTCCTTCAGGATGTCCTGCTGCAGAGCAGAACTCCTCATCCTGGAGCAGAACCGGCAGAGAACCGATCCAGGACCGCGTTTACGCTCAGGTTCTGCTCCTCCCATCAATCAGAACCAGATAACGGCCTCCAGACGGCGGCGCCGACAGCAGCTCTGAGCTGCCATCAATAAACCCCAGAAGAAGAGTGGGGGGGTTGGGCCCATAAACGGCGTGAGTAATAACCGACACACTGAGGCGTTTTGTGGATCTGCCATCTGTGGCGCTGCGATAAGTGGGACGGCTGGGCTAATTGCATCGTCCATAAAGCAGGAGCAGCTGACGGCGCCGATACGCCATCAGGCATCTGATTGGACGACTGCTAAAGACCAGAGCCTATGTCTGTTAATGGGAACGTCTCATTGGTTTAGACCCAGGCATCAATCTGCTCCTCCAGCAGCAGAACCGGGCTGATCCGGCCCGGAGGCTCTGGTCAGCAGCGCCGCCTGCTTCCTGTCGTCAGGCAGATCCTGACCCTAACCCCCTCAGCAGGTTTCTGAGTCCATGCTGCTGATTCCTCACATCCTGTCTGACCTGAAGGTTAGTGCAGCGAACGGGCCGAACGTCACCTGGCGCTGCTTCTGGATCAGCTGCTGAACCCAGACAGCTTTAAAAACCAGCAGGAGACACTGGGAACCAGTTAGAGGGAACCAGAGAGGCGGAACGTCTGAGGGAACCGCCACATCCACATGGAGCTGCAGCTGGGATTTGAACCGGGGACCATCCTGCACTGCAGCTCCTGGAAACAACCTTCTGTTCAAATGTAGAACATAAAGGAGCAGGAGGAACAGCTTCCTCGCTTCCTTTCCTCAACAGGAAGTTCTTCAGCCCAACATCTGCTTACCGAGAGGCGGGGCTTAGGAAGCAAACGGCCTTCAGTCAGAACACTTCCATAAAGAACCGTCTTCAACATTCTGATGACATCAGGTTTTATCATTTGAGACAAGGTTGGAACAGACAGCCAATGAGCTTCGAGTCCACAGTCTTCCCGCCCCTCCAGGTTTAATCAGTAGATCTCCATCAGTCTGCAGACTGACGCTGAAACACGGTGGAGACGGATGGAGCAGATTCAGTCCTTTAAAGGAAAAGTTCAGTCAGCAGGATTAATCCATGGATCATTATTTATACCTTAACGTTATACGTTCGCTGTGATTTAATGAATTTAGCATTATTGAGTAAAAAACTAAATCACTGAGTCTGGAAGCGGCCATCTTTGCCCAAATATAGTAGCCCCTCCCTCCTGCCATCTTCCAGCAGTGACGTCACGGTGCGGTAAGCCTAGCGCCATTCTCCCCGCTTTCCAAGCTAAATCAATGGGAACTACTAGACACATCTGCAATCAACAACAATTATTGAAGATTTCCAGAGGACTTCACCATTGAAATTCACCAGAGCTATAGTGAAACTGACAATGCCCACGTGCATGGCAGCTGGATGCTGGAATACATCGGGGAAAAGTGGAAAAAAACACCAGATACAGCACTGGGACTTGATCAACAGCCGATACCGCACCGTGACAATGTCACTAACCAGTAGGTGGCAGTAGTGTTCTTTGACAAACATGGATGCCTCCAGTAAAGCACATTCACATGAAAATTACTCTGAATTAAAAACACTGATCATTTATTGAACAGGATGGAATCATTTCAGATTTAAAGAACTTTCAGAAGTTTGGATTCTGAATATGAGCGACTTTTCTTTTAAATGTGGAAGATCCTGAGATGAAGCTGCAGCTTTTCAAGTTTTAGAATATATGAATGTAAAAACTGAGCAGAGAGCCTAGATCTGCAGCACAGGATCCAAACCAGCATGGACTGAGTCTGAACAGGTTTCCAGATAACGGCTCTGATTCTGTGTTTGTGTCTCTGCAGCTCCCAGCGCTCCTCCTCAGAACATCAGCCTGGAGGTGGTCCTGTCCAGGGTGAGTCCAGACCACTAGTTATGAAACCTCGTTAACTCGTTAATATTGGTCTGAGTCCACTGATTAGACAGACTCTACTTTCTATAGTTCTAGTGAGGACGCAGGCAGCAGCGTCTGGATCAGCTGTCTGAATCTACTTTCCTTAGTTACTAGTGAGGACGCAGGCAGCAGCGTCTGGATCAGCTGTCTGATCTACTTTCTATAGCTTTTAGTGAGGACGCAGGCAGCAGCGTCTGGATCAGCTGTCTGATCTACTTTCTATAGTTCTAGTGAGGACGCAGGCAGCAGCGTCTGGATCAGCTGTCTGATCTACTTTCTATAGTTCTAGTGAGGACGCAGGCAGCGGCGTCTGGATCAGCTGTCTGATCTACTTTCTATAGTTCTAGTTCTGTACAGATAGATTGCTGCAGGGATCAATTCTACCAAAGAAGCAGGAAGTAGTTTTTCAGCATCAGTCCTTTAATCCTGCAGATGTTCTTCAGGTAGAAGCTACACTGTGTTCCTGTCTCTCTGAGCCTCTGAAGGTCCAGATCTAGATCCTGGTTGCAGCTTCTAGCTGGATCAGTTGTCTGATCTACTTTCATAGTTCTA